>NW_025777262.1:0-154401 GCF_021130785.1 Homalodisca vitripennis
AAACAAACAATTAATTTTTGAAATATTAAAAATGTATTCTTGTTTTTACTTCTAGATTATAACAGCCAAGACCTCCAAATATTACACAAATTGAACTAATTTGAATTTTTGAGCAAAATTAAGATTTATTTACTTTTATTTCTTCTTTTACTTTTATTTTCTTCCTTTAAATTTGAGAAACACATATAAAATTATACCAAATAGGCGTACAGATAGGTAGGCTTTTTAATTAGTAAGACCAAAATATTTTCTCCAATAAAAACAATTAAATCCTCTTTCCTTTTGCACTGTTCTGAAAGTGAATTTAAACTAAAAACTAAGTTAATATTTGTGTTTGGGTTTTTCAATCTTATGTTAAGATTTAATAAATTTTAATTTAATTTAAATAAAAATATAAAAAATACCAGTTAATTTGATCTTTAAAGCAAATCTTATTATTACCCAAGTGTCTCTAGGATGCCAAAAAATTATACCTTGGATCTCTTTTATTGACAATATTTATTAATTACTTACTTGAAATTGTGTAAGGTCTTCTCTATTCCAACGTCTTAAATTTAGTAAAGATCTCCAATCAATACGTTGAAACACACAAACCAGTACTGTTAACGTTTTTATTATTTAAGGCATTTCTAGAGCATATATAAACGTAAATTTGTTTAGTTGTAATACTAGTTAGACTTATGTGATTTAAATAGTAATTTGTGTAGAGTTGCCTAGTGTGAATCCAACAACTATTCCCTTTTTAGATATATTAGTAATCAAACGCACAATTTCACAGTGATTAGACCTCAATATATCGTAAACCAACCCACACTGATCGTTTTAAAACAAATAAATATAATCGTCTACTAGCAGAAATGGAAGCAATGTTTTATTGATTATTATTCCTCTATCCCAAGAAAGACTTTAAAAAGAACTTCCCGATATAAAACATATTGCTGTTTTAATTGTGATACAAACGAATTCAATTGAAAGTATGCGTGTAAAAAGAGTTTACATATAAACAAATAGTACCTTGTATAATGCATTAAAAAATCCAACAATGATTGAAGAATGTGTCAATAAAACAGGTCTCCTCGTACATCAAATAAATGTGATGAATGTAATAAGAAATACATGGAACAAACAATATGAAAGTTTCTCCCAAGATATAAAGAACATTATTCCCATCTGAAACGAAACTCATATGAAAAATTTGCAGTAGATAATCATTGTGTTTAATACTTGACAATTTAAATAAAAAGAAAACCTTACATTATTGAAACATTTTAAGACACAAAATATTTAAATTCATGGGAATCCTGTTACCTAAACTATGAAAATATAGAAGATTTATTAAATCAAGAATATGTACCAATATAACATTCAATTTTACTTTCGCGAATATTAAAAATAACTTTCGAAATGTACACAGTAATAAATGATTTTTATTTTATACAGTACGGCACAACAGGGCAAATTAATATTACAACCACCTGTGTCTAACTGTTATTAAGAAACATAAATTAACTTTTTTGATTTATGTGAAGAAATTAGACTTGCTATTAATTGGTCTCAAAAAATAAATAAAATTAACAGTATTTTTTAGTGTGTAGTTCATTGTGGAGATAGAGTGAAGAAAAGCATACAAGCTCAATATTCGTTTTAAAGACTAGTTCAGAGATGAAGTCAATAAAATTGACATATTACTACGGTATTATTTTAATATGCTTTTTGAATGGGTGCAAGAACAA
Source organism: Homalodisca vitripennis (assembly GCF_021130785.1). Taxonomy (NCBI): domain Eukaryota; kingdom Metazoa; phylum Arthropoda; class Insecta; order Hemiptera; family Cicadellidae; genus Homalodisca; species Homalodisca vitripennis. The sequence continues at coordinate 1,734 of NW_025777262.1, forward strand.
TTCGTCAACATTTAAGAATTACAAAATATATTTCATTTTCATTTTCTGGAGAATAACACTCAAGGCTATTAAACAAAGGCATGAATAGAGGTAACTAGAATTCTTAAGCGAAATAAAAGATTCTGTTTGGGATTGACGATGATCATTCATGATGATGATATGTGTGTGTGTGTGTGTGTGTGTGTGTGTGTGTGTGTGTGTGTGTGTGTGTGTGTGTGTGTGTGTGTGTGTGTGTGTGTAAGTTCAAAATTTTCTGTTAAGAAATTCATAAATAAAAAAACAGTTGTCACTGACATATACATTAGACTTAAATCACGGTAAAAAATAATTATATACTCGGTCGGAGAGGCAAAATCTATTTAAAAAGTATCTACTTTTAGTATGAAATCTTGTTCCTGCCTAAGTTATTCCAGGTATTCCGTTAGCGATAGTAGTATTGCCCTGATGAAGAAAATATTTTTATATATCCGTACGTTTGTCAGAAAAGTCTACTTCAGTGAAAAAGCTTCTAATTCCGGCTGTTTTTTGTTCTAACATATTTGCGGTGACGTAGTAAAGTTTTAATTGTTAGCCCAATCAAGAAAATATCTACATGCATAGGCCAGAATTGTATTACTCTGTCCAAAAGCGTGTACATGCCGTATAAGTTATTTCCAGTTTGTTTTTTACCCTGATCAAAAATAAGAAAAATATATGCTTTGAAAAGTTTTCTTTACTTCTCGGTGAAAAAGTTTATACTGTTCCTTAACCGTGAAACCGTAATCGTCATGTATATTCGGGTTAAATAATTTCTTGTATCCGTAGTCTCTTAAATTGAGATATATATATGTAAAATAATATAATATCTATTATATACATATATATATATATATATATATATATATATATATATATATATATATATATATATATATATAAGTAGATATGAATGTAAGGGTTCTAGACCACTTTTGGGACAGACAGAAAATCAAGGGAAAATACTGTTTAAAGGACAATAAAACGAATCTGTAAAATCAAACAGTAAGGGGTTCTAGACCACTTTTGGGACAGTCAGAAAATCAATGTAAAATACTGTCCATTGAAACCATAAACAAATCTAAGAAATCTAACAGGAAACCACGAATGGAAAATAACCGAATCTATAGCTGTTTTACTGTTCATTGTAGGCTTCTAATTTCTAAGCTGTTTTAATGAAAAAATCCAGAAATCTTCGAAATCTTTATTCTACAAAGTTAATTGTAACACAGTCTTTATCTTTAATAGTCTTCTTTCCAGTAACAACCAAGTGTAAATTTTTCATTTTTATTCAATTCTTTAATCTTTTTTTCATCCAAAACAGTCAAAAATCTGTTTGGCAAGTGTACTTTATAATCTTCCAACTCGGCAATTATTGTAAACCCGAATTTATCTTTCATTTTCTCCAGATTCAAAATTTTGTATTTCTTATTTTCTTCTAATTCTATTAATCTCTTGTATTCTTTGAACTTTAAATCACCAACCTTATTCAACTCTTGTAACAGCGCCATTTACATAGAAAAAAATTAATACTTCTACACTTTTAAGGTGAAAAAATCAAAACTATACTTCCAAAATACACAAAAAACCGGGGTTTTGACCCTAAAAACGTGTTTTTAGGGTCAAAACCACAGCTCTTAAGGTGCATATATACTAGAGTTTTTTTTGAAAAATCCTGAAAATCTACTGAATTTCTCTAATTATTGCGAATTTTTAGCTTTAAAGTTGATAATGTGAACGATATTTCTCGAAAATTCTGTTGTAAATATATTAAAATCTTAATGAAAAATCTTGGAAAAGTTAAAGAAAAAAATATTGAAAAAATAGTATTATAGAATTTAAATTACCCCCTACAAACCAATATAGTAATAAAAGTACTTTTATTACTATAACTATACTATTTTTTCAATAATTTTAAGTCTTAGTTTACAGATTTTTCTATAATAAATAGAAGAATCTACAGCTGTTTTACTACAATTTGTGCTGATTTGTGTAAAATTCTAGTAAAATTCTCCACTTTTCAAAGTGTTAGTTAAACAAATTTTTCTTCTTTAAATAGAAGAATCAAAGGCTGTTTAACCATAAATTGTGCTGATTTTTATCAAATTTTTGATAAAAATCCTTAGAAATCTACTGAATTATTGCTATTTTTCAGCTTAATAAAAAGATATTTCACTAAATAGTAAAACTTGGCACATTCAAATTTTCCCTATTTAAATGGAGCGGAAAAAGATAGAGTGCCCATACTGCAAAAAAGATGTTTTTGAACATCACTTTACTCGGCATTATAATTCGAAGAATCATCTAAAAAACAAAGAACTTTATGAGAAAGAACTAAATTATTTGAGGAATTGGGCTAAAGAAAATCAAATTGTCGATCATGAAAAGATGTACAATATAGAAAAATTGCGTGAACTAAAGAAAAAATTTTAAGGAAATTAAAAAAGATCTCAATCTATTTAAAGATGAAAAAATTCAATCAATCGCTGAAAAATTGTCCATTTGAAACAAACGATAAAACTAAGTCTGAAATGATCGAAGAAATTGACAAAACGCTTAATGAGAAAACCAGAAAATATCATTGATGTCGAAGTTTTATCCTCTATCCATGGTCTTTTCAAGCAATACATTTTAAACGAATTTAAATGAAAATTTCATGTCAATTTACAAATATCTTTCTATTTTGCGTCCAGAAATTAAAAGTTTAATCGAAAAATTTCAAGAAACCGTTAAAAATATGAAGGGCTATCTCTCTTTAGAATGCGAATACGAACGTACTTTAGTGAACGGTGAAACACAAACTTGCCCAATGTATTTTACTATAAAAGCAGACGAAATCTTTGACATAAACGACTTTATTACTAAGCAATTTAATAAATTAACACATCGAGAACAAACGAATCATCCAAATCGAGGTTCTGGATGGACATTAAAACGCTGTAAACAACTAGTTTTGAGCATTAATAAACACGAATTTATGAACGCAGGATCATATATCGATTTGCCAAAGAAAATCAAAGATAAGAAAGCTTGTATAAATATCAAAAATAAAGATGATTATTGCTTTATTTATTCTATCCGATGTGCTATTGAAAAACCAGAAACTCATGTAGACAGAGCAAAACAATATGAAAAATTTGTAAATGACGAGATATTTTCTGGGTTCGACTATCCTATGTCTTTAAAAGATATACAATTATTTGAAAAACGAAGCAGTAAAGCAAAGTATAATTATCCGAAAATGTCTGTAAATGTCTATAGTTTTGATGAAAAACTCAATATTGTTCCGTTGCAAATTTCAGAAGTTTATGACGCCAAATTAGAAATCAATTTATTGTATGTAAAACAAGATGAAAAATCTCATTATGTTTTGATAACAGATTTAAACAAACTTGTATTTTCTCAGTTATCTAAGTGTAAAAAATAAAAAATTTCTATGCAGAAGATGTTTAAGCCATTTCTACAAATCTGGAGATTTAACAGATCATTTAGAAATTTGCAAGCAACACGAAGTTTGTAAGCCAATTATGCCCGTTTCCAGGTCAAACAACTAAATTTACTAATTATCAAAAGAAATTTTCTCATCCTTACGTAATTTATATGGACTTTGAAAGCATATTAGAGAAGATTCCCACATGCAAAAACAATCCGCAAAAATCGATCACAACCAAGATTCAGAAGCACATTCCATATGGTTTTACTCTATACTTAGTGTCTAATGTGACCAATCGTATGTACAAGCCGATATGTTATCGAGCAAAAAATGAAGAAAGATTTGCCAAATGTTTCCTGCAAAATTGTTTGAAGAACTTAATAAATTATCGAAATACATAGCTAAAAAAGTATAATTCTAAGAATAAAATACCTATGAAATTGACCGAAGAAGAAGAAATTGCATATCAAAATTCAAATCTTTGCCATATTTGTGAATGTGAGGGTTTTGATAATCAAACAAGAAAAAAAGTACGAGATCATTGTCATTTAACAGGTAAATTTAGAGGTTCAGCTCATTTATCTTGTAACTTGAATCTCAAATTTCCTCAGAATATTCCAGTTTTCTGCCACAATATGTCATGTTACGATACTCATTTGTACATAAAAGAATTGGCTAAACAGTATGGTAATGTTGATTTGATTGCAAACACCGATGAGAAATATATAAATTATTCAGTAAATTCAGGATATGGATATGAGTTTGAAGATGATAAACCTAGAAAATTCATCAAGTTTTCTTTCGTAGACACGTTCAGATTTATGGCATCGTCTATAGAAAAGTTAGCTAAAAACCTCAAAAAAGATTATTTCAAACATACAAATCATTTTATACAAGATGGTCTGAACGCAATTCTAGATAGACAACCAAATGACGAAGAAGAAATCTTTAAAATTCTATCTGGAAAAGGAATATTTCCCTATGAATTTATCGATAGTATTGAAAAACTTGATTACACAGAAGAATTGAGAATTCAAGATTTCTATTCACTTTTGACAGACGAGAGCATATCTGAGAAAGATTTTCAACACTACTTAAATGTATGGAACAAATTAAAAGTAAAAATTCTAGGAAATTACTCCGATCTCTATAACATTCAAGATGTTCTATTGCTCGCTGATATCTTTGAAAATTTCAGAAACATTTGTTTGAATTGCTATAAGCTTGATCCAGCACACTATTTAACAGCTCCCAGTCTTGCTTGGGATGCTATGTTAAAATTAACGCAGATAGAATTACAATTAATTAGTGATTATAACATGTATTTGATGATCGAAAAAGGTATTCGCGGAGGCATTTCTCAGTGTATTAAACGATATGTGAAAGCAAATAACAAATATTTGAAAGATTTCGATAAGACAAAGCCCGAAAACTATTTGTTATACGTTGATGCTAATAACCTTTATGGGTATGGCCTAATGCAAAAACTGCCGTTTAGTGATATCAAGTGGATGGATCCAAAAACTTACACAACTGAAGAATGGAAAGAAACAATTTTGGAACTCACTAGCGACGAAGATTATGGCTATATTTTAGAAGTTGATCTTGAATATCCAACAAATTTGCATGAACATCACAAAGATTTACCTCTTGCTCCAGAACATTATAACAACAAACTTTGCACAACTCTTTTAAACAAAACAGAATATGTTGTTCATTCGAGAAATTTGAAATTCTATCTAGAACAAGGTATGATTTTAAAACATGTGAATAGGGTTATTGCGTTTGATCAGAAACCTTTCATGAAAGAATATATCGATTTTAATACTAGTATGAGAACCAAAGCTACAAGCGACTTCGAGAAGGACTTTTTATAAGCTAATGAACAACTCAGTTTTTGGAAAATCTATGGAAAATGTGAGAAACAGATGTGATATTAGACTAGGAAATGAAGAATTTTCAATGAAACAAGCTAAGAAAACGAATTTCAAATGTTTCAATATCTTTGACGACAACTGTATAGCGAGTCACATGTACAAACAAAAGGTTAAATTTAACAAACCGATTTACATAGGATTTTCAGTTCTCGACCTCTCAAAATTGCTAATGTACGAGTTTTATTACAACAAATTAAAGAAGTTTGATCCAGATTTGAATCTGTGTTACATGGATACAGACAGTTATTTCTTAGAATTGAAACGAGATCCCTTTAAAATTATTAAAGAAAATATAGATGATTTCGATACGAGCGATTATCCCAAAAGATCATGAATGTTTCACTACTAAAAATAAGAAGGTAATAGGGAAATTCAAAGACGAATTGAACGGCGAGATATTAGAAGAATTTTGTGGATTGAGATCAAAGATGTACTCGTACAAATATCTAGACAAAAATCCAGTAAGATGTAAAGGAATTAAGAGAAGCGTTGTAAATAAAACAATAAATATCGAAAACTTGAAGAGATGTTTGTTCGAAGATAAAGAAGAATTTAGGGAGATGACTGTAATAAAAAGCTATAAACATGAATTGTATACCATCACCATAAACAAGCTGGCACTGAACGCTAAAGATGATAAGAGAAATGTCCTAGAAAATAAGATCGATACAGTACCGTATGGCTATAAAAATGAAGCAAAATCTGATATATTAGACGAATTAAATAAACTTGGAAACTTTGAAAATTGAGAAATAACCGGAAGTTTTTACGAATATGAATTGAAAAAGTCAAAGCTGTAATTTTTTCTATATAAATGGAGGCCCAAAAGAAATGTACAATATGTCAAGAATTTAGACTTTTTGAAGAATTTTCTAAAAATAAGAATACCAAAGATGGATTATACTATTATTGTAAAGATTGTAATAAGAAATATAGAAAAGAATTATATGATAAAATGGAAAAATTAACTTTAGAAGAGAAAGAATGCACACGCTGTAAAATAGTTAAGAATATTTCTGAATTTAACAATTGGCATTATAGTAAAGATAAAAAACAAGCATATTGTAAAGAATGTATTAAACAAATCTTTGCTAGACCAGTTCATTGCGTATGCGGAAGAGAAATTCAACATTTCTATAGTCTTAAAAAGACATTTACAAACAAACTATCATAATTCGAATGTTTAGTAAAATTTAGAAACATTTTCATCGTGTAATTTAGATATTCTATAAATCAGGTCGAGATTCAGTCATATTTGTGGTAAAATGATTTCCGTTGTATAAGATATTCAAAGATTCTTTCATTTGGTTATACAGATTGATAGAATTTGGTTCGTCATCAATGAACAAAATCTCTAATTCAGGATAATTTATTTTTAGATGTTTTTAATCGGTTTGGTATTTCTCGTTTCTGAGCTCTGATAACGTAATAAGGATATTCCCACATGTGATTCTTCTTAATTAACACAAAAACATGGTGTTTTTTCTTATCAAAATCTTTACATACCATATCTCTCTTCATTAATTCCATTCGCAATTCTTGATTCTCTATTTTCAAGGATTTCATTTCATCTTTAATTTGTAACTGTTTTATTTCATCTTTTAACTGCTTATTTTCGTTTTTGAGTTTGTACTCACCATATTTTCTAATGGAAGGTAATACTTCTTTCGTAACCCAATTTTTAAACAATTTTCGCTTCTGGTTTATGCGATCTCAAAATTAAAGAATAAAGTCCAGATTCATTAACGAAAACAGTGTTATTTTGGAAGTTTGAAGGTAAGCTATTTATAGCCCCCCTTATATTTAGATTAAAATAGAAGTTTTTATCATCTTCGTCAACGTTTATTCTGATCGTTTGCATAGTATTTTCATATTCTAGAATTTTTGCTACGTCTTTAGCCTTAAACCAGATCACATTGTTTTCGTCAACAATCGTAAAGATATGTTTGTTATTGAATATAAGTTGATTATTGAGTAGGTCTACAACTGACTCCATTTAGATAGAAAAAATTTAACAAGCAATTTTTTATTTTGAGTATAAAGTCCTGGTTCATTGATGAAAATAGTGTTTGGATGTAATTTTTGTAAGAGTCGCGATTCGATACCCTTGTCAGAATCTATGTTTTCAAAGCTTTTTTTGTATTTTTCTTTAACATTGTCTTTATTCGTATTTTTTGTGAATATTTGTGAGGTGGCCCTCGAGGGCTACCTTATCTTTTAGATAAAAGTATTGGTATTTATCATCATTATCAACTCGTTTTGAAAGTTTGAAGGTAAGAACGATTCGTTCCCCCCTTGATTCATCATTCTTTCGACAATCTTAAATATATTGTTGTTTTACTCTCATTATTTAATAAATTTCCCTCAGAGTCTTGAACAGTTAAGACGATTTTTTGAATTCTTTTCATATTTTTTCTAATTGGAATATAATCGATTTCATTCGGTTTTTCACTGATTTTTGATCCATAAGCAACATTTGGGAAAAAAGTGTACAAAATTTCAGATTCTTTGTGTAAATGTTCGGTATGATTTTCAAAACTAGGTTCAACGAGATTGCAGTGCACTTCAATTACATCGAAAGGTCTAAATTTTGGCGTTTTATTTCCTAAATATACCTGATTTGGCTCAATAGTTTCTTGAACAAACCCTAACAATTCTACAATAATTGCTGAAAACATTATTCTTACTGGTGATTTTATTTGAATTTTATTAGAGAGATAATTTTTTTTGCATTTCAAACTTGTTTTCGTCAAAGTTTAAAGATTTATCTGATTGTTTGAATGTTTTCAGATAATTTTTAAGGGAATTTTTTATTTGATCGAAGGTATAATATCCTTTGTTTAAACCATAGTATTTTGTTATGTTCTTCTCACTAAATCCTATGCAATAAGGAGAACTTTCACTAATATTTATTACAAAATTGTCAGAATAAAAACCGCTTAAACCGATAAAATAATTTGATTCTTCCTCTAAATGAATAGGATGTTCCAAGTTTAAAACTAATTTAGAGCTTTCTGAAGTCAACTTGAACAGCTTCATTTTCGTTATTTAAATGGAGAAATTTTTAAAGCAAAAAGATCAGATAAAACTTCAAACGTTTGAAGAAAATAAGAAAGATCAACCAATCAGATTGTTAATTGTTGGTTCAAGTGGATGTGGAAAAACAACTTTATTATTGAATTTTATCTACAATAGGTTGATTCCTTATTCCAATTTGTATGTTTTTAGTAAATCTTTAGAACAGGACGCCTATAAAAAATTACAAGAAAGATTTGAAAATATTGAGAAAAACTTAAACAAAAAAATATCACATTTTTATAATGCCTCTGAGGACATAGTTCCATTAAGCGAGTGTAAACCCAATTCGTTAATCGTTTTTGATGATTGTATTCTGGAAAATCAGGACGTTATTAAGGAATATTTCGTAATGTCTCGTCACAAAATCATATCTTGTATCTATCTTTCCCAATGCTTTTCAAAGGTTGATAAACAAGTTATAAGAAATAATCTGAATATGTTGTGTATTTTTAAGCAAGATGATCACTATTCGAGAAAGATTTATAACAATTATGTGGGATCTGATATGAGTTTTAACCAATTTAATGAGCTGTGTGATAAAATTTGGAAGGAAGACTACGGATTTTTTAACTATTAATCTAACTTTGAAGCCTAAAAATGGTAAATATTTGAATAAATTTTCTAATATAAATGCTGCTCAGTGGTCTGGCAAATCTACTTGATAAAATATTTGTTACAATTATTTTTACATTATCTTTACTTTTTATTTACATTATGAAAACAACTGAAAAACGGTAAATCTGTTCACGTTTTTACGTTCCACGTTCACGTTTTTTACGTTTCCACGTTCACGTTTTTACGTTCCACGTTCACGTTTTACGTTCCACGTTTCGTGTTCCACGTTTCAAAATTTTCCTAAATAAATGGTGAACGTAACTTCTGAAGAAGCGAAAAAACTTGATCAAATCGAAAAGAAATTAATCAAAGAATTTAAAGAACAGATTCGAATTGATGAAGAAGAACAAGAACTTATTCAAAAAATTAATCAACCTGTAACTTCTGCAATAAAAAATGTTGAGGGCAAAATTGAAAATGTTTTAAGCGATAATCAAAATTTAATGAATTTGGTTTCCAGTTTGTACGACAATTTTGCCGATATTTCGATTCCAGAATCTGAGTTTGAATTGCCAAAATTACCATCTTCAACACCATTTAGACCTCGAATCATTGAAGACTCTACCATAGTTGAACCAATAAGTCCTGGAACAACGGATATAATAATTGGTGAAATTGGTAAAAAATTTCTTCCTAGAGCGAAGGATGATAAATTTGGTTTGTATTGGGATAGAAAAAAGAAAAGTTTTATGATTGGAAATTTACCCGTTAATTTTGAACAAAATGATATAATTATTAATGAAAAAATGTACGAAGGTACTCAAGGTTTATGGAGATTATTAACAGACAATGACGTTCCAAAAGATAATTTATATTCTGAAGAAGATTTGAAAAAGTATACAGAAATTTTATGGGAATCTGACTCAATTTACAAAAATAATGATCCATCTACTAAGAAGCCTAAGTCAAGTAGAGGTAAAAAATATATCAATTTGATTAAACCAATTTGGGAAAAAACGAATCGAAGGATCAGGTGTAAGAAAATACAATGATAATAAGATTGAGTACAGATATATCGACGATTTGACAAAACTCGATGGAATTATAAATTATATTTATGCTCAAGAGAAGGCTGGAAACAACAATTTTTTGAACGAAAAGAAAGCGATTAAAGATTTTATTTCGAACAAACTTGATGAATTGATTGAAAAACCTGATGGAATTAAATATTTAAAGCGAGTTTTGCCAGCAATAAGTTCATCTATGATTGAAGGTAGCGGACTTTTGAATGATTTAATCAACAATTTACCTTTTGAATTACACGTACCAACTTATCAGTATCTGGGGCCTGGCACAAAACTCGAAAAAAGACTACAAAGAGGAGATCCTGGTATAAATAAATTAGATCAAGCTGCTATGGAACACGATATTTTTTATGCAAAACATAGTGACACAAATTCCAGACATATAGCAGATAAAGTTTTGCAAGATAAGGCAATGGATAGATTTTTATCAAAAGATGCTAGTTTAGGTGAAAGATTTGTTGCACTTCCAACAGTTGGAGCAATGTTTTTGAAGAGAAAACTAGGAATGGGAATTGAAGAGAACTTGAAATTTTAACTATATAAATGGAGGTGAACGTAAATTTCAGCAAAAATCAGAAAGAAAAAATAAAATCCGCTTTTAAGAAAAAAATACCCGTTAGTATTCAATTTAAAATAGATCAACTAAAAAATGGCGAAGATATGATATTTTTAACAAATAGACAATACAATAAACTCGAAAAACATAAGAAAAACAATAAAGGAACCAGAATAGAATTTTCTTATAATCAGTTGAAAGAACTTAAAAATGGTGGACTTTTGAAAGATTTATTAGATTTTGGAGAAAATATTCCAGTTGTTAAAAATGTTGTTCCTTATGTTCGTAAAGCTGCTCCAATCGTTAAAAAAGATGTGATTCCTATTGTTCGAAACATTTTAAATTGGTTAGATAAAGAGTTGGAAGATGTTACAGGATCTGGATTAGATGAAAAAACTTTGAATTACGTGAAATCAAACATTAAAAAAAATTTGAACCCTTAACATTCGGAGAATTGGAAGAAATCTGCAAAAATATTAAACATTTTAGAGGAATTTTCATGAGAGATACATTACCCGAAAAAGTTAAGAAATTTGAATGTGGAATTGTGAATTTAGACTCGATTTTGGGGAGTGGAACGCATTGGGTTTGTTATTATAAAAATGATAAGAATGCATGTTATTTTGATTCGTATGGAAGAATTGAGGACAAACCACCTATAGAATTGATCAAATATTTGAAAAAATCAAGCGTCTACTACAATGACTCTCAGATTCAAGACTATAAAGATCCCCCAATTTGTGGACATTTGTGTGTTTTTGTTTTGAATGAACTGAGTAATGGTAAAGATTTTAAAGAAGTTGTTAACAAATTATTGCTTAATAAATATGGATTCACAAAATATTTTTGACGTATTTGGTACACAAAATTATTCAAAATGTAGATAATAGTTTGAATTTTGATAGTTTGAGAAATGAGTTTGATAACAAGTTAGAAAATTTATTACAAAACCTTCCAGATTCAGATATGTTTGCTGTCGAGATTGAAGATTTTAAAGCAGAATATGATAACAAACTTGCAAATTTCATGAGTTCAAATGAAGTTGCTGATAAAATAAAAACATTGGAAAAAGAAGTTGATGATGGTGTAAAAAAATTATTTACCAATTTAATGTCTCACATCGAAAAAGCTGATGAAATTACTGAAGCGATCAAAGTTGAAAAGAATTATGTTAGTTTGGCTAATAAGAAAAGAATTGTCGGTGTTCGACCTGGTATTGACAAACATGATGTTGTTGTTAAAGAACAAATTTTAAAACCTCTAAAATTATCAGAAAACATCGATATTGTTGATTTACATGATCCGAATGTTAAAAATGCCTTAGATTTTAAAGGAAAAAGAATTAGCGGTGTTAGTAAAGGAATTAATCCATTTGATGTTGTTGTAATGATTCAATTAGAAGATCCTATTAAAATGTTTAATGAACTAAAACAAAATTATGAGAATCATAAACAGCATGTTAAAGATTTTACGACAGAAGTCTATGATAAGTTAGAAGCCAGAAATAGAAGATCAGTAGACGATGTTGGTGAAATTAATGAAAAACTTACTAAATTTAAAGAGTCTTTTGATAAGTTTAGTTTAGATGCTACGAAAACTTTTGAGAATATTGGTCATAAATTTGTTGAATACAATGATTCTTATGCTGTCAAATTTCAAAAAATAGAAAAAAAACTTAATAATATGGAGGAAGATCTTACTGAAATAGGTATTCGCGTAGGGTTTTTTTTATGCATGATAAAATTTCCTTATATAAATGGCGCTCATATATTGTGTGAGATGTAAAGAAAAAACTGCAACAAATGATATATAAAATACTATGCAAACATCAATGGAGTTAAAAGAATTTCGGGAAAATGTGCTGAATGTAACTCAAAAAAGAGTCAATTTATAAAAACTTATAAAAAACTTCTTTTTCTTAATAAATAGAGATGGCGGGACATTACAGTGCTTTCGATCTTTTTATAATGCAACACGAAAGAGATTTGAAAAAAGAACATTGGGATGACATTTCTTAAAAATATGAATTATCCGAAGATATGATGAGATTATACGTAAACAAATTGAATTGGTATAACATTGCTAAATATCAAACTCTGTCCCCAGAGTTCATTCAAGAAAATATACATTATCAATTAAAAGATCATATGTCTGTTCTTTGTCTCTATCAACACTTGAGTCTAAAGTTTTTGGATGAAAATAAAGATACAGTTGATTGGAACAATATTATAGATAGCGGTTACTATCCTGTGCAGATTTTATTGAAATATGTGGCCGAAATTGCAAAATTTAAGGAAGAGAATCCTGAATATGACGAAGTAGATCATTAAAAAATGACTCTAATTTATATCTTTTCTTATAAAAACGTACATTAGATCGATGAAAAAATGATATCTTTCTTATACATGATGTTTAAATTTTCTCTTATTAAATGGTGGACTACAGAAAGTATGCTAGTGATATTGAAAGGGCGGAGTTTAAAAATTTCTATCCAATTAGTAAACAACATTTGAATGAACCGAATAAAAGAACTGAGTTTAATATTGATTTTGGAGATAACTTTTGCTCGTCTAACTTCCAGTTTTATATTTCTGGAACTTTAAACAAAACAAGATGGTCAAGCATATCTTGGAACTGATAATGTTAGATTAATCGATAATTTTATACCGTTTTTATTTTCTAAGATTGAAGTAAGAAAACACAATAAATTGATAGAAGAAGTCGAAAAACTGTGGCCAATTAAGCACAATTAAAGGAACTATTTGTTATTCCAAAAGTGATGTATTTTCAAACAGTTTTGAATCAACTTTTAAATTTGGACAATTTGAAGCGGTCGGTGATTTAGCACATTTCGGCTTAGGATTTTTTGAAAATGTTACTATTCCGATCTATAAAGGAGGATTTTATCTAAGTTTTATAAGAGCAGAAGACGATGATGTGATTCTGAAGACTGCAACTGGAAATGTTATGCCTGTTGATGGCAAAATTACAATTAACGAGTTTTTTCATTAGAGTTCCGATGATTGATTACAAAACCACGAGTAAAATTAGGTTGATTGATGAAATTATAAAATCTCAAAACATCACGTTTAATTTTCTAGATAGGCAATGTATTGAACAAAAAGGTATTTCCGGAACAACTTATTCGTTTCGATATCACAAATATTTATAGAAATATCTTCAATCCCAAGTTCGTTATCATAGGTTTTCAAACAGATAGACAGAATAATCAAGAAAAAAATCCTTCAAAGTTTGATAGTTTGGATGTGAAAAATATCAGAGTAAAATTGAATGGTTCTTATTATCCAGATGAATTACAAAATTTAAACATTTCCGGTGGTCTTTTCAGAATCATGTATCAGATGTATCAAGATTTTAAGAAAGTTTACTACAAAAATATGGAAATGTATTACAACCCCAAAGAATTTATAGCAAATAGACCCATTTATGTCATTGATACAACAAAGAGTTTGACAAATATTTCTAGTTCAAAGAACGATATAATTATCAATATGGATTTTCAAAATGCTGTTACAAACGCGATTTGTTATGTGGTTGTGGTTTCTGAGAAATTTTTAGCCTATGATGTGATTAAGAACGATATTAAAGAAATTCAGTAAAATTCTAGATTTCTGTTGAGCGAATGTTAGCAAATTTCATTATTTCCGTTTATAGATTTTTCATTGAGATTTCTGGATTTTTTCATTAAAACAGCTTAAGAAATTAGAAGCCTACAATGAACAGTAAAACAGCTATAGATTCGGTTAATTTTTAGTTCATGATTTATAGATTTGTTTATGGTTCAATGGACAGTATTTTACATTGATTTTCTGTCTGTCCCAAAAGTGGTCTAGAACCCCTTACTGTTTGATTTTACAGATTCGTTTATTGTCCTTTAAACAGTATTTTCCCTTGATTTTCTGTCTGTCCCAAAAGTGGTCTAGAACCCTTACATTCATATCTACTTATATATATATATATATATATATATATATATATATATATATATATATATATACTATAAATTTTTATCATCTAAATTTTTCAGATTCCACAATACAAAGATGATCAGTATTGCCTTAGATAAATTTTTATTATATTTGTATAAAAAAAAAGATATTGGAATAAATTAGGAATACAAAACAGTCCTTGTTCTCAAACAGTGCATCTAAATAATATGTTTCAGTTACATAGACTGAAAGGTTTAAAGTTGGCTACTGTCTTATAATGACGGATGGGCTCTCAGTAATGGGGTTTTTTTGCCTGGTATTCTGTCAGCTGTATGGTAAAAAACCATGAGTAAGATTATCTTACACATCTTACTACACAATAGAGAAAATGTTAGATCTTGTTTATTCAACACTTGGGCAAACCTTAGCGAATCTATAACGTATTACCCCAGAGAATCCTGTTCAAACCTGTCAGGTCCGGTATAGATAAAGAGCAAATAGGTGAAGTGCTCTTGAATGATATACTTTTAACGAATATCTGGGAATGTTACATCGCACTCAAGATAATGCTGGGAGGCCCTCTGACCCGAAACTCAATAAAAAACGGAAGCTTGAGAAAATCCACTACACATCGTTCACACAGTCTTAAGGATCAGACGGTTTACGGTAAGTGTGGTTAGTTTCTTCATTGCGATACTCATTTGCGTATTTCTCTACGATATACATCTAATGGAACTGTTACTTTTGTTTCTAGCATTGTAAATATTTCATGAAATATTGGAAAAAAATATTACCTACTATCTGAGATCTATAATGGTATATTGGTATATTTCTATTATATTCAGTATATTAATTTAAACTGCATGGTGTTGTAAACCTAAACAGAATATACTTAACATAATATATATCGTAAACTTTTATTATATTAGATACTATATTATTAGATTTCAGTTATTCATGCATTTCAAAAGAGCAAACAATTTATGGTGACAATGTTTTCAAAGTTTTATGATAAATATAATACTACTTTAAAAACATTTGAGCCCGAATTCAAAATTATATATTTTACTCTTAGTTTTTAGAATCGATACTGAAAGTTTTAAGATTAACGTTAAACAGCTTTTGTTTACGATTACAATCTTGTATTCCATAGATTAATGAAATATGATAAAAATAAGTGGCTGTTATCTAATAAGAAATTGAAGGCCAAACCGTTTTTTCCAGGTAACCATGAAACTCTTACTTCTATCTGCCCTGGTGGCCGTCGCCCTCTCTCATCCTCTGGAAGTGTCCGAGGAAGATCATGCTCAATGGGAACTGTTCAAGGTAATACAGAATACATTTAGACCACGAAGGTTATGTAGAATTGTATAGAACGTATTGAACTCTTTCCGACGAAGCATAATTATGATCTCGTGTTTATAATCAGACAGAACTAGATCTCGTTGACAAGTGTTGGAGGATGTACAGCTGTCTCCAACTGCAGTTAGATTATAATAATAAATCATTTAAGTTCTTAACAATATTACTGTAACTGTACTATACTCGTAGTGCTTGCTGTAGGTTCATTGGATAGATCACAGTCTGACATAAACTGAGTTTATATTAAATTTTGTATGTGTACCAAGACTAATGAAAACCGTAAACAACCAATATACCAATAATATTCAAGTAAATAGCTTAGTTTTACATGTATGTGATACGTCCTAATAAAAAAATACATGGTAATAAAGTATTTGTTATGTATATATATATATATGTATATATATATATATATATATATATATATATTATTTATAAATAATAAAATTATATAAAAATCTTTAAGAAAATTTATATTGTATGTATATTTTTTTCTACTAAATAATTCTCATTTAAATACTTTAAATTAAATAAATTTGCGATATGAGCTCATGAAAGGGTTGCTTTTTAAGTCTAGTTTGCTTATACAGTTTTTTTCAACGGAATATTATATCAAACAATAATTATTATAATTTAAACATTTTATAATAATTTATAAATGAATGCTCCAATAATGCCATAAAAATTGTAAATTGTTCATACATAGAAATTTTTTTACTGCTAAAGACATTAAAAATGAGTATGTATAGTTTCTATTATATTGGGACGTTTATATTTTAAAACTAATAGAAACATTTAATTTAGGTGGCTCACGAAAGGGAATACGATACACCAGAGGAAGAACTAAACAGAAAGAACATTTTCCTGGAAAACCTGCAGTTTGTGCGAGAGCACAATGAAAAGTTTGAAAATGGCGAAGTTTCTTTTGATGTTGAAATCAATAAATTTTCTGATATGGTAAGTAAATAAACACTCATAGGTTTACAGCAAATAATGTTAAGGTGTAGTGAGATAGTATGATGATGATAATATGATGTTGATGAGATAATTTATATGATACACAATTTTGCTTAAATATCTCACATCAACACTTTATGCCTTCTTAATAAATTGACCCTAATTTATAAAGTGCTCATAACGACGATATTTTTAATACATTTCCACCCCAAAACTAATATTTTCTAAATACGGTGGAGTTGAACTACTTATATTTATAAGTATGTATGCATAAGGTTCCTTTGCACGCAAAATATGAACATGGAATTCAATAAAATATTATTGTTTTTTTGTTTTTGAAATGAAACGAAATGAAAACTCCTTTATAAAATAGTCCGAGTGACAGCTATCAAGCCCTCTCTACCACTTAACCTCATATAGTATTCAGTAAATTAACAATAGTCTTATACAATTTCAGTAAATTATAACATCAATTAAATAGAATATAACCAATTTGCTTAACATATTCGAAATACAATAATAAATAAATTTAAAGTATATATATATATATATATATATATATATATATATATATATATATATATATATATATATATATATATATATATGTTACAATGATTTTAGAACCTTAAGTATAAAAGAAAAATCTGTATAGGTATATTGTAATATTGTAATAAATACAAGAAAATTCAGCATGAAGAAGAAGAAGCAAAGACACATTAAAATCGCTTCTATCTATGGATGCCAAGAAAGACTCTTCTTTACGCTATCGTAACTTGGTTGGTCCATTTGAGATTTCTGTTCAAAGCGAATCCGAGATTTTACTGTCTTTTAGTTATTTATTTCTTATTAATTTATTTAAAGGCTTCAATTTCCTTGTTAAGTTGTAACACAAAAGGAGCTAGTTCGTTTGGTAAACAAGAAAGGTATATTTTTAAATCGTTGGCGAAAAAAATAAAATTTGATCTTTAGAATTGAAATCACGTTGTTTATAAAAAGTGGGAACAAATGGGCCCTAGTGCAGATCCTTGTGGGACACCTCATGTAACAGGTTTATTGTCTAAAACTTTATTTCCTTCCTTCACATATTGTTTACGTCCATTAAGTTAAGACTCAAAGTAATTAACACAATCATCGGAGAAACCATACTTCTTTAATATGATAAGAATTAGTGAGTGGTATTCGCAGTCTAAGATCTTGAAAAATTGAAACAATATTAAAATGCTCACTACTCTCTCTTTGTAAACGACAACCAACAGGCAGCCGCATCACGAGAAGCAGCCCTCAACTGGGTGACACAGTCGCGCGCTCTATTCTTATCTATTAGTAAATCTACAAAATAGTCGTTGATTACATTACTGTCAAAAAAAATAGGGATATACATTTGATTTTTCAATATCAAGGCTCTTAACCTTGTTCCATGTTTTCGATCCAGGACTACCTGAATAACAATTTATCTAATTCTAGTATTTACAGCACCTACCAACTAGAAATTAACTTTCAGCCCTTTTCACTACCAAAAAGCTCCCATTCAATTTAAGCAACATCTATGAATATGTTCAACTCCCACACAGACCACCGAGGAGTTCGTGACCATGATGAATGGCTACAAGCGCACAGAGGGACACGAAAGGACTGGAGATGCTTTCGACGCCTCAGAGAACGTCACGCTTCCTAAGAATGTGGACTGGAGGAAGAAAGGAGCTGTCACTAAAGTTAAGGACCAAGGACACTGCGGAGCTAGCTGGACATTCAGTGCTGTAAGTCTTTGAGCGGTCATAAATTATGTACTGTAGATTATTAGCGATATATTGAAATCCCAGCATAGCAAGTAAGCAAATAGATCTAAATATTTATTACAATTATATTGAAGTGACGTTGTGTTAAACAGACTGGAAGTCTCGAGGGACAACACTACCTGAAGACTAAGAAGCTGGTGTCACTCAGTGAACAGAATCTTATGGACTGCTCAGTTGCTCAAGGAAACAGTGGATGTCGCGGTGGTCTTGCTGGTAATGCTTTCATTTACATACAAAAGAACAAAGGTATTGACACAGAGGCATCTTACCCCTACGAGGCTAAGGTACGTATATAATGCAGCTTACTTCTTTACATAATTTAAATTATTTGTCCTGCCAAAAAGTCATGCAGTTATATAGTGCAAATGGCTTTTACACAAACTGATTAGATGTGACTGTAATTAGTCAAAAATTGTTGATATGTGTCTTGTGTATTGTGTATTGTTTGATATGTGTGTTAAAATACAATAGCACGTTTTGTCCTATATTTTAGCCGTAGCACTTAATTATAGCAGGGGATTTTTGCAGTCCTGTATGTCCGTCAGAACATTTTTCCGTCTCTACTACTTTTCATACTCTCAGTTTGAACACTGGAATTTGAAACTCATCTAGTAAAAGCATAAACACAAACGCATTTTAATTTACAGAAACACAAATGCCGCTACAACCCCAAGAACAAAGGAGCCACCGACAATGGATATGTTGGCATCACCTCATTCAGCGAGCCAGCTCTGCAGAAGGCTGTGGCCACGGTTGGGCCGATCTCAGTCGCCATTGATGCTAGCCACACTTCCTTTAAACACTACAAGAGTGGTAAGTTTATACTGCAGTAACTAACTCATGCAGTGCAATAACTGGAGTGACAACTCGACTACCGTTGTATTCGTCCTCGTGACGTAATGTGCTTTCATTGCTTTCCAGGAGTGTACCAGCAAGCTGGCTGCTCTACTATGGTTCTAGGCCAAGCTGTTCTGGCTGTTGGGTACGGCACAGCCAAGAAAGGCGGCGATTACTGGCTGGTGAAGAACTCTTGGGGAACTGGCTGGGGCATGAACGGCTACGTCATGATGGCCAGGAACCAAAACAACATGTGCGGCATTGCCAGCATGGGCTGTTATCCCAAAGTTTAATTACTTTCCTTGTGTGTAGTATAATAATATAGGCCAGATATTAAAGTTTCTTGTATATTGAAACATCTGTTAATTTTTTTAGCCTTATATAACATTAACCAAGCTAACCAGTAAACTGTCAAGTTTATAGCTTATTACATTCTAGAGGTGCTTTACAGAAATATAAACAGACAGACAATCGATGAAAATTAAATGTTATCATTCATCTGACATATAAAAAAAGATTCTGTCAGAGATATGATGAGTGATAGGCCTTGATGACGTTCATCCAAATTTCATGGTTTGACACGCACTAAAATGGAAATTAATTTGTTTATAAATAAATGTTGTTTTCTGCCATATTTAACGTTTGAAGATGTAACGTTTATGTAGACTGGAACGTTCACGGTGTTGTTTACTACGTTGTGTATACTGCAGTATTTAAATTAAATTCTACACACTATGTCAAAGATGATGTATGTTGAGGCTGTTGGCCTACATGTGTTAATATGTTAAATTTTAAAATTTAATACGTGCTTCCTTACTTTTATTACACAAATTATTATACATCTTGCTATATTCTTGTTTCTACTGTAGCTATCATTAAAAATTAGTTACCTTCGAAGCAGTTACACGCATTTACGTTGAATTCAGTGTTTCGTTTATAGTAATCAACCTCCATACAAAATTTCATATCCTTAGATCAGGTTTTTTGTGCAGAAAATGCAAATATTGTCCAGAAAATGTGATAGATAGAAATGAAATTCCTCCCGTAGGCTTCATAAACAAACAAAAAATGCAAAAATGTTTAAGATAAATGTGTGCTTGGCTGATTAGTCTTTGAGTTAGACTCTACTTTAGAAGTTAACTTTAAAATATAACTTCATATAAATTATTAATACTAAGATTTTGGTCTTTATACGTTTTGTTTTATATTATAAACATGAATCCTATATTTAAGAATCGTTAGTAAAATACTAAAATTAGCGGATACGTCCATACTAATATATTATATTTTAAGTATTGTTGTATGTACGGAATGTTAAATTTTACAGCACAGAGTAAAAGTACTCAGTATAGACCAACAGTGCATATGCTAACTACATGTATTGTACAATAGATAAACTTAATTTTTTAATAGTAAACCTTAAATTTGATAAGGGACACGAAAAGGTTAAAGTTTGAAACCGTATTTATAAAATGGTCGTGAATCGAGTCTTTCTTAAACAAAAAGGGCGTTCTAGTGGGTAGTCATACACTTTTACATGAGCATTGGCTTAAAATGGTAGAGAATGAAAGTTAATTTTAACTTTGATATAGAGACCAAACATGAACAGAACACTGACTTTGGCACTTCCACGCTGATTAAAAGCAAATACAAACTACTTTTTTCCGATCGCTATCGAACCTAATATTTCCCTATTCTTCTACAATAATACAAGGAAATCATTATTCAATGCTTTGACGACCTTTATAAAGAATTTAACTTGTGGTGAACGTACACTGAATTTGGAATGACTGGGCCCTAATTAATTAAATGAGGTCGTGCAACGTTGATTGGAAGGCAGGATACGATATTAAACACCAAAACACCGTGCCGGTTCGACGAGGGAGCGGGCAGCCAGCTTTGATTTTTGAACACCGACCACTGAAACTCGTAGAACGTCCTCGCTCTAGGGAAGTTTGAAGAGAAGAGAGCGAGAAAACCTAATTTTTAGAAAACTAGAAGCCTGAACACTAGAACAAACCATAACAGGCAGAAATCTAAAGAAACATCTAGAAGAAGAGGTTAACCATCTGGAAAAGCAGACGACTCGACCAGTTGTAGGGAAACTTCTGCCGGCCCGTCCATCGGCCAAAAAAAAAAAAAAAAAAGTGGCAAACGCCACAAACTTAAAATGTCATAAACCATTTCGTATATGAAAATATGTAGGAAAATTATTTACGTTCTGTTTTAACAGAATTAAAGTTAATTCCTACTTTTTACCACTAATAAAATCAGTATTAAGATACAGTTTTTACCTAATTTAAATGAGTAATGTTTTACTTTATCATAACGTATATTTCATTTAGTTCAAATTACAAGCATTATAAATATATTTAAATCAGAATTATGATTGAATGCAATAAAAGTGGTAAGTACAGATATACATATATAAATAAATTTGCACACCTCCTCAAGACTTGAGTATACGTCAGGATTTAGTATGACTTTTATTCTCGGTCCTAGATTATGAATCGAACTTAATTGTTGATTTATGTTTGTGAAATATAGAACTAGTATTCATAAAAGTAACTAAACAACAATTAAGAATTGAAATTAAAAATATCACCAATCTGTAACGAATCATAAACAATCCGAATAAATTCACTGCTGAAGTGGCAACTGTAAATATAAAGGAAATACAGAAATCGTCTTTGCTGAACCATAAATTACGGCGAACATCTGGAAGTGAATGATAGCGTCACGCTCCAGTGGCTTTAGCTGGAGTCTAATCAGCTCTCTCTCTCTCTCTCTCTCTCTCTCTCTCTCTCTCTCTCTCTCTCTCTCTCTCTCTCTCTATCTCTCTCTCTCTCTCTCTCTCTCTCTCTCTCTCTCTCTCTCTCTCTCTCTCTCTCTCTCTCTCTCTCTCTCTCTTATCTGAGCACGTTTAAATTGTCTCTTTCAGAAAGCACTTTCCTGGAAATATACTTGTTTGTTTTGTTTTTCTTAGTTCTTCTACAAACCCTACATGATTGTTCCGGGAAAAAGCTGTGTTGTGTTGTGGTTTTTTTGTCTTATCTATTAAACCATCGTTACAGTTTAATTTATAAGTTAATTTATTATAGACTTGAAATTGTGTAGCCTTGCAATTTGTTGTTAGTGTTGATGTATATCTGGTTAGGCGTCGTCAATTATAAAATCGGTGGGACAATAAAATTAGAAAGTCTGATTACAGTAGTGGATCATTTTGCAAAACTCGTATCTGATAAATAATTACAATTATAAAAGTGGCAGTACTCTGTGATTTAATTAATTGTAAGTTTAAAAGCAAAATGTATTTATTGCGCCTTAGTTTTGCACACATTTACACCTTAGAGTAAATTTATCCAGGTTATTATTTTTATTTGCCTGGATGTGCCACACTTTTTTTTTAATAACCACGAACCATATAATCATAACATGGTATACATGTAAACTAATCTTTTTTGTTAATTGTAAGCGCTTTATTTCTAAAATCCACCAACACGTAGTGCAGTTTAGCCAGCTTCAAACACTTCAACATGAGAATCTTAAAATTTAAGAACGAGTAAAAATACCAGCAACGCATTTAGGAAATATGTAGTAAAACTGTAAAACTTATATTATGAACAATATAGGCCTATATTAGTTTACGTAAAAGAAATCATTCAATACAACTCCAAAAACGTTTTAAATATTGGTCAGTAATCAATCAAAATTTCTATTTACCTTTTTTCAGGTTCTCAAATCCTGACATATAATGGTAAGCATGTATGACACCTAAATGTTCAGAGAACTGAACAATAAACTCACGAAATACATAGATGATAGCAGAAAAGTTCGAATAAAATACAACTCAGACCAGAACAAGAGTACGAGTACGAACACACAAAGCACAATAGACAATACAGAATTGTTACACATACCACATCACCGCATCTGAACTCAATTTGACACAATTTCTAAAGCCTAGTTCATAAAATAAAATCTCATATTTCTGAAAATTATCGTTCTGAAAATCGTAGAAAACATATGACCACGTTTAACATTAAAAAATAGATTTTTATATAGTCCAAGAGTCAAGAGCCGATTTGTCTGTAGAAATATGCAACATTTAACCTAACAATAAAATCAAAGGTCAACTGCGATAGCTTTGGTACAAACTGAAATGGGAGGGTGTCGAAAGAGTAAAAAAATACGAAACGATATTTTTTCACACATCATATTTTTCCTAGCTAATATTTAGATAAGTTATTAAATTTGGGGAGTATTGTGGGGCGCTTGTGCAAACAGTAAATATTTTAGAGCATCCAACCTTCAAAAGAAAGCGATTCGTATCATTGGCAACATGAATTTCAGAGAATCGTGACGACCGGCCTTGAGAAAATTGCAATTTTTTACTCTGACCTGTCTATACTTCCTGAAAACAGTTTCATTCTGTATATCCAACTGTATCCTGATAAGGGGCCGTGACGTACAAAGATACGACACTAGAGGCAGAGACAACTACTGATATGGAAGACACAGAACGGCAATTTACGAAAATTTTCATTTGCAAGCAGGTGTTCATCTTATCAACAGATTGCACCAACGCCTAAGGCGTTAAAAATCCATTAAACAGTTTTTAGCATCAATAGAATTTTCCAATGTCGGCGAGTTTTTCCATGTAATTGGGTGACCAACAATTTTTTACCTGCCCTTGAAGATGGTGAAAATTGGTGAGAGACTGGAATGAATAAGTGGAAAACCTCACCACAGATGACAACTAAATATACATCTACAAAACTAAGGTAAACTTAGAACAGTTCGTGCTGGCTAACAAATGGATCTTAATGTTCTACCATAAACTTTCCAGAGTCCACACATTTGCCTTTGACATTAATCTCTCTCAATCTCCATCCATATGTTTTGTATATACATTTTTACAATCGTCCATTCATCCATCTTAATGTTAATTAATTAATTTCAATCTTCATAAGCAAATAGAATTTTACACAGCATAAGCAAAGCGGTTGGTTCAGTAACAGCTACAATGGCTCTCAATCGATAGAGTTTGTTTCACATTTCTTTTTAACTCATCACAATAATTATAACAAAATAATTTTCTTAGGAATCAATTTTGGAATAACAATTCATTTTTTACAAAAATAATTGCTCAGAAAAGCCAATTTGTATAATTAAATATTAGAGTTTGGAGGAACAAGTAAACTTTGGAAGTTTACTTCAAGTCATCCTTGTTAACCTTTTCTCTCAGTTAAAAGAGAATAATGGTTTAAATCAGGACCTCATTTGCATTTATCTATTAAAGTTATTTATAAATATTCAGAATAAGATTTCTGTTTAGAGAAGAAACATTTTTACACAAATTAGTTTTAAATTTTAGGATATTCATAATCTTTGTACAGAAATATTGACTGGAATCACACAACACCAGTATTACACATAGTTCCCTTTTACAACCTCATTTTAATCTTTTGATTATTTTTGCTTGATATAAAGATTGATTAATATGCCTATAAACGCTTTTTGGGTTTTTTGATATTTTTATATGTAATTCGGAAAAAAATCTCAAAGTTGGCTGTATGTGACCGTTTTATTATTTAAAACGTACACAATAAACAAACTAAAAATGAATTGTATGTATATCAATTACATATCTTAAATTAGACATCCCGAAAACGCTACTATAAAA
Organism: Homalodisca vitripennis; assembly: GCF_021130785.1. Taxonomy (NCBI): domain Eukaryota; kingdom Metazoa; phylum Arthropoda; class Insecta; order Hemiptera; family Cicadellidae; genus Homalodisca; species Homalodisca vitripennis. The sequence goes on from NW_025777262.1 coordinate 26,984, forward strand.
ATAAGGGCGTAAAACTGCACGAGATTTAACACGGTTCTTATAAGGAAAAACTCCGAATCATTTTAATACCGCTGGGTCTTGATATATCATTGGGCCAACACAACAAGGATTGAAAATTTTAAAATACTATCTGCATGGGGTCAAAACGTATCCTGTCCATATATAGGTTCATCCTTACTTGTAACTTAACCTGTTTTATAATTTTCCTGTCTTCTTAGATCAAGAAGCCCAGATATTCCACTTAGTCCTAAAAAGGACCTTTGCGCTACTTCCGGTGGTACAGGACATTCTTGATGGGTAAGTTTGTGGGTATGGGCTGCCTTCCACCGAGATCCATGAGGAAGGATCTTGGCCATTACTCTCAGTCATGTCTCCTTTGAAGAAGGCGAGATCAGCTCTGTACCAGCCTCTTCATTGAAAACGGACAGGGATGGCACGCCCTTACATCTATGCCAGAAACTGCCTTTAACATTTGATGAACCCCCCAACACCAAAATAATTATTCCCCATAGTAGCCAAGACGTATCGATATATCCGTATATCTTGAACCAACAATTTCTCGACTTTTGCAGTGTTTTGGGCTCCTTCATACCCATAAGGTAGCCCAAATTTAATTGACACATCGGTTTTTGATTAACTATTGTAGGTTCAACTGGGAGGTATAAACCAGCCAGTAGTGAAACCTCCTGGACCTCCCTTCTATCGTGTGTTCCAATAACTAAACTGTTATATGCTTTTTAAATTATTTTGTTACATATAACTTATTTAATTTAAATGTAGGTTCGTAAAGCAGATGTACTTTTTCAAGTTTTGCTTGACTTGTTTTCACACTTTCTGGAGATGAGAACAGTGTTTATTTACTATTAGCATCTCGTTTTGCCAGGGGTAGATAAATTAAATAAAGATGTTCCAAGTTCTCAAGGAACTGCCTCCCCTTGGACTAACTATATCAGGAATAGAAACATAATTTTTTGCAACACTGATTTATGAAGTGCTGTGTAATATAAGACGTGACAACAAAATAGAGTATAAACCAACGCCAGATGTCACACGGGTTGTGTTAAAACTTTCTCCGGCGACGAGAAAGGAAACTTCCAACTTCCCGGCCATTAACGTGCTAAGATTAAAGGGAACATTAAGAAGAGTAGCACAAAGGCAAAGAGAAACGTAATGATCTCGTAAGTGAATTACCTCCATCCTGTCTTACGAGCAAACAGACCGTAAGCTTTGTCTTGATAAATTAACGGGAGCAGTAAAAGTTTACAGTGGAAAGTTGTACTTTCGGAAAACTACGAAAATTAGCCAAACTCATTGTAAATCAAATCAAAGTTTAAATGTAAGTATCACTGCTTTACGCTTTTATTAAGCAGCCAACACAAAACAGTAAAAGTGTGTAAATTCCTGTCCATAAGTGCGGCAAGCTGCTACACATTGTAGTTTCTTCTACAGATGATTAAGTTGTATAAAAGCTGTTCACCCACTAGAACGTGTTATAAGCTTTAAGAATATGGGGTATTGAATATTATTTATTTATTACCTTTTCATTTATATTGTATTCTTTTAGTGCTCTATACCTAATCTATAAAGAGGAAAAATAATTTGTCTTACTGCGTACATAAGAATAGTATCTTTTGTAATTTGTTAACAATGTATACGAATACACGAAGTGCAATTTGCATTAATGGTAAGGAAAAATGAATTAAAAACCCAATAGAAATGGAATATAGAATAATTTGAACGTTTTAAATCGTGAGTGGTTCAATCTTTTCTATCAGTGCCTTGACATTTTTATTATGTGTGTACCTATAATTAATTATGTTTTATTTTTAATATTTTGCAATTGTTATGTAGATATACCAATTACATGGTATACTTTAAATAAAAATAAAAGTTTAATAAATAAAATTTTATTTTAGAATTGTAAATGGATAGGGAATAAAAAAGTAAATTTATATTGTAATCCAGCGGCAGGCACAACGCGCTTGTAATCTGGTCTAGACCTGACTTGATGGCAGTGAATGCTAAACAATAGTTTACAGTGGACTCTATCTTGGTTTAGGCGGCCAACCTGCGTTGGGAGAGATTTAAACAGACCTGCAGGAACAGGAGCGTAGTCGGTGCAGGCCGAGAAACCACGTTCTGCTACCATTCCGAGTTGAGAAGCGTGAGAGTAAAGTCATTTTAGTGCGAGTTTAAAACTAGTGTCGGGCGTAGGATCCGTCGGTATAAATTATATTAATACCGAACTCCAAGACCTTCACGACCAAAGAGCTAAGTACTTTGACTGAATTATTAAATTTTTCTAAAATTGAAATTTGCAATATTAAGAAGTGAATTAATTTAAAATTGGAATTGAAAATTTGACATTAACGATCAAATTCTGTTGAGTGAGGACTAGAATATATATATATGAATTGTAAAGGAGTAATTTATTAAAGCCGAACGTAAAATTTAATTGAAATTCTAAGGATTGTAGTAAAAATTAAGAGCTGCAGGTGCTGCACCATATCCTGTAGGAACTTGTGAAAAATTCCTGTTGAGAACTGTTTAGTTTTGTTTGAGAATTTAATTTGAAAGAAGTTTATAATTATTATTTTATTAGTTTTGAGAAGAAGCCTATTTAATTTATTTCATTCAGAGTTATTCCAGATTATTATTTTATTTTTTATATTTTATACTCACGTATTTAGAGGACAGTGAGCCAATATTAAATCGAAAGTGCCTTGCCTAAGGAAGTAGTAATTTTAACCTATTGTTCAAAACATTGTTTTGGTGGAATACAAGGTTAATAATTGACATTTGAATTGATTTAATAAACCTGAATATTTCTAAAAGGGTGCAGTTTTAATTTCCACCATTATCTACTTAAATCTTATGAGTTCGAGACTATTTAGGGTCATCATAATAAAAACAAAAAATTTTGTATATTAACATTCAGTATAATAGATATGTAAAATATATTTCGCAAACGAAACGTCGACAAATTGGTCAGAAAATGAAGCCACTAAGCCAATGGGATATATTTCTAATGCCCTGCTTTGCTAATGTTCAGCCAAACAACATAAGAATTTGTTACAATACTCACTTACTTACATTTGGTAAAGATTCATCGACTAACCATATCCATAGCAACAAATATATAGTCATAATCGATATTATATCGATTGATCAATAATAACCATATTCACAAACAACTTGATACTCATTAATTAATTACAAGTTTAAATGTTCAGTTCAGACATTCGTATATCGTGCGGAATGGCAGACAGAAATGCATGTTTTCAGCCACTCACGCGATGGACTTCGCTAACGCTCAGCCTACAATTATTATTAAACTAATGAATGGTCCATACAAGATGCAACTATTGTTATAGCGTCGAATGAGGTTTATCAGTTCAATATTACATAATGTTTGCATTACAAATAATTAGAACAGCTTTTGAAGACAGATGTGTTAATGTATCAAGCTGTGTACTATGACGGGAATATCCGTTCATTATAGTTACACAGCTCCGAAAAATTATCTCATATATATCAAACTGTATTTTTGTCGAACATACATTAATTATGTTTGTTAACTGTTTTAAAATTACATTTTACTGCTCAAGAAAACAAAAGTTTTATGTAGTACTGAAAATGTAGCAGACGAAAACTCTATACTGCTTTTTTTATTGTAATTAGAGATCAAAGCCGCGGATTAGAGAAAGAGACAAGTTGAGCTAATTAGAGGAGACCTATACTAGTGGAATAATTTTATTGTAAGATTTCCAGTCTGTTCTGCATTTTTATAAATTTTAAAACATTTAAAACATAAATTATAAAGTAATTATGTTGTTAGAGCAAGTTTTGACATCTACATATTAAAAGCTAATTAACTACGTAATGCTTTTAATCCCCATATTCTTTAATGGATCTTTCAAAACAGTTTAATAAGTGTTCATTTTAGCTTGTACTGTACTTTGTAATCTCGTGACCCAGTGGTTACAAAGTAATTTCTCATTACTTAATATCTCTAACATTTTAAATTATTTTGAAGTTATGTTTTTCTAAAGTATGTTAATGGAACAGGATTTTAGTGATTTGTTTTAAATGTGGTAGCTACATAGCTTGATGTCTAAACTCATTACTTCAGACGTTTGAGTTAGAAATAAAAATGAATCACTAAATCTATTTTATGCACTTACCTCTGGGCCAATTGGGCCAATTCCTTACAATATATTCATTAATGTACTTGGATGGTTTCCACGAAGAGAAATTAGGAAATGTTACCCAAAATATTAAGGAATTTTAAAGCATAATTATAATATATAAGACACTTAATACAGTGTTTTATTTTAGTAATGGCTGTTTATTTAGATTAAAATTTTAGAAAATATTAGATATACTGTGCCTTATCAGTAGTGTCATGTATATTGCAGAGATGGAGTTACTATTACATTTTATTTTAGGTTGCAGCTAGTGACGAATAATCCATCCAATGCGTTGGAAATACTATTCAAATGCTATTATTTATAAAACCCACCTCAAGAAATAATAATAAAATAAACTGCGAATGTTTGCACGTAAACTACTTACTGATTTGCTCCCTTGTCATTGTGTTTGACATTTCGACTGTAGCTTGAGGAAAAATAAAGGGATGGAACACACTTTCTCATACACCGAAAGCAGAACACCAGCGACAGAAGTAGATGGAGTATTTTAACAAAGTAATATTTTTGATAGAAACTGAATTCCAAAACTTAAACGTGTATTTATTTTCTTGATTAGTGCAACAACAAAAGCAAACTCTATCTATGGCACTTGAAATATCTTAGACCAGAAGTAGATTTAACGGTAGTAGACGCCTTTTGACCTAAGTAACATACGTATATATTTTCTTTGTCGAGGCAACGTGACAAATACAACTACAGACAATAAGTAAATAAGAACGGAAGTGAATATAAAACGGCCGGTAACGACTCTTTTTGACCACAGTACCTAAACTTAGTCAGTACGTATGTTTTATATTTTCTTCATCGGGATAACAGGCAGACTATAATTATGTGCTTGAATTATTTAAGAAAAAAATTTAAAAGGGCCAAAAGTGGACGTTTTTCTATCGCAATTGTTTATTTTTGGTATATATTTACTTGATAGGTGCTCAAAGCAACCTCATCTATGGAACTGGAAATACCATTGACAGAAAGTGAATTTGAACAGAACATTGGACTTAATTATTATTATTTACTCGTAACTGTCATTAAACAGCTACTGACAATATCATACCTTAATTTATGTTTCAACTGAAGTTCGTCTAGGAGCATGAAACGTATATTAGCATTGGATGTGATTAAATATTAAGTAAACAGTGCTTTATGAGTAGTAGAATGCAAATAAGTTAACCCATAAATATTATTCCATATTACACTAAAGGCAAAATAACATCTAATACATTGGAAATACTTTATTTAGAGTTTATTTTTGAAAATACCAATAAATCGATTTAAAAAAAACCCCATCTTAATGAACCAAGCTCTTAATGTTTGCATATAAAGTAATAAAACCTGGTTGGTTGCATTGACGTTCTGATATAGCATTTTTATAGTGGCTTAAAAAAACAGCGGAATAAACACTTACATGTCTCCAAGATTCATTCTTTCCCAGAACTCTAAATCCGAAATTCAGTAAGACCTGATATGTACGATATGTACGAAATGTTGTATGAAATTAGTAAGGATTTCTACGCCATATCAGGAGTAGATTTTGTTTGACTGTAGTAAGCTTCTAAGTATGAATTTATATTTTATTTATCAGGAAATAAGGCTAATACAACAGTGTTACTTTAAAAATAACAATGGCACCTAAGTAGGTTCCTGAGACCTGCTTATTTATATATTTTTTTCGATCCGCACAAGAAGGCAAACTGAGATTTGACACCATAAATAAATTAGGCTAGAAGTGAATATAAACTGCCTGAAGTAGACGCTTTTTGCCCAAAGTAAGCTTTATTACTAAGTTTTTACATATGTTTGAATTATCTAAGCAGCACGGTAAAAAATACAATGGCACTGGAAATATTTTAAACCGAAAGAGATTGCAAGAGCCGGAAGTAAAGAACCAAACAGAATAGGTTTCTGATACACAAATCGTAATAAATATTATAAATACGAAAATGGGTATGTTTTTAACTTATGTTTTCACGCCTCAAAAATTTTGTCTGATTGTACTAAAATTTAACAAGGACATTTTTTAAGAGTCGAAGGTTCTTAACAACCTAGACATAAGGGTGCACCACTCCCTTTCTGCTTTGAATGAAGAGGCTGGTTCAGAGCTAGCTTACCCTTCTTCCGAGGAGACCTGACTTAGTGCCCTGAATTGTCTTCATGGATCTCGATAGGAGGCGGCCCATACTCCCAACCGTACCCTTTTACTCCGGAAGCAGAGCAGAGGTGCTTATAGGACTAGGTGCAATTTTATAAGCTTCTTGTTTTAAGAGAACGAAAAAAACTTTGACTATAAATTAAATATTGCTGTAGAGTTGTCTTTTGACAGAGGTATATCTCTCAACCTCTCTATGGATATACATTTTCTTAATCAGAATACGAGTCAAAATCATATACATATTTTTACAAACTCTTCAAATTGCGGCAACAGAGCAAATTCAAAATTGGCGTATGTAGTATAATTCACTTGAACCAAAAGTGCTCACAAACGTCAAAGCTTACGAAATTGCGTAGGAATATGCGCCTCATTTCTGGTAATAATATAAACTAATTAATTAGCAATACACAAAAAATAACTCTGTTAGTCTAATTTAGGAGAGGTACGACGGACAGTGAAACTTTTACTATTCAGTTATTATTTGGATAGGGAAATAAATTTAGTATCTAAATGTTAATCCATATACCTATATTTTTACTAATATATCATAATATTCATCTGATACAAATAGGTCTTAATTTATTAGATTTTGTGAAAGTTAAACTTTTTACACTTTCAAATTTATTGATATTCCCCCCTCCCTAAAACAGACAAACATAAGATAAACTAAGCTGGATGAGACTATATTTTAAGTGACACTTCTTACTTACTATGACAGGACAATAAAGATTTGAAGAGTAATGTATGCATATCCTGTAGATTTAAATGTTAATAACCACTTGTAAATTTCAATTTTCCTTATATTAAAGAAAAATCAACAAAATATTTGTGCATAAAATAACCATCGAAGTGAAACTCCCATATAGTGTAGTTTCCTGCTGGTATCTCAAAATCACGCGTGCGTTGGCCAATATGTAAAACGACACAACAATATGCCTGTCAGGCATCAAAGCGGAGGCGGAAGCGATCCAGGCTATTTGATATCAATGAAGTGAACAGCGACTGACGTCTCCCCTCCTATTGCTCTAACACACACCCTCTCTCACTCTCGCTCTCTCTCTCATCTTCACTCTGTCATTTTAGATATCAAAACATGACATTTCCACAAACACGTTGTCAAAGAACTTATGCTCACAGATGAAAAAGGTAAAGTTTTCTGATTGGTGTAGATAGTGATTTATATTCTTATTACGCGGCACACAATATGTTTTAAATTACGACGTATAACTATTAATATAAATTATAAATTAATTGAAACTTAAAATATAAACATGTAATATTAAATTTACATTGTATCATAAATAATTAAATTCGGTACGTTGGCAAGAGATATAAAAGAAACCTCAGATGGTTTTGAATGAATCAAAATCAGACGAGTGCGAGTCAACGATATTACAATTTTCACGCTCCGCTGGTTTAAAACAACATTCAGTTAAACCAAGTTGTAGGCTTTGATATATTTACATACTCCGTTCCCGGAAAATGGGAAATCTCAATATTCGGCATATAAAAACTTTGAATTTGTAACGGTTGTGTTTGTTTTTTTAATCTTACCTCGAGAATACGTAAGAATACGTCCCAATATTTAATTGCAAATCTTTTTATTGCTTTAGTCACTCTAGAATGCCACAAAACTCTACCCTGGAATAAATTTTAAAAAATCCAATAGTTGCTGAATAAACTGTGAATAATTCAGTGATATAGAAAGTAAAATGTGATGATTGAAATTTAAAAACATGGAATAGAGAATAATAAAAATTACTACAAGACATAAACAACATTACTCCCACATTAAATTCAACAGATAATAAAAGTCTTCAATAACAAACCACTATGTTAATTCTTGAAACACCATATAAAAAGAAAACATAAAATTACTGAAAACTGTTAACATCCAAGATATTTAATTAATGGGAATCCTGTTACATAAATCAAGGAAATACAGAAGATTTAATAAATCAAGAAGATGGACCATTACGAAATTCATTATTACTTTCATGAATTTTAAAAAATAACTTTCAAAATTTGTTTAGTACTATGACATTAATAAAAATTATTATTTTACACACTACGTAACAAAAGGACAAACTAATATTAATACCACGTGTGTGTAACTGTTATTAAGAACGAAAAAATACTTTACTTTTTATATTTACTTTTGTGAATTACCTGAAAAAGTTAGCCATTCTAAAAAATGGACCCAAAGAATAAAAAGTTAACAGTATTGTTTCGTAAGTTTTTCGATTTAGAGATTTAGTTAAGAAAAGCCGATACAAGCTACATCTACATTTTAAAGTCGTGGTCTCAAAGATGAAGTCAATATTATGACATATTACCACAATATTCTTTAAAATAATTTAAATGTGCTTTTTGAATGGTGCAAGACAATTCGTCAACGATTGAGCATTAAAAAGGTATTTAATTTTACTTTTCTAGAGTATAACCCTCAAGGGTCTTAAAAATTGGATAAATAAAGCTAACAAGAATCTTGGAGCAAATTAAAAATTTCAGTTCGCAACGTCGAAATATGATGAATAAATAGTATATTCACCAATGTGTAGAAATTATGTAAGAGTAGTAATTAGAGTAAGAGCATATATGATGTTAAGTGTTAGATTCCTGTGATAATTGTGAATCAAAAGCAGACATGTTTATGATATTTATTATTTTAAAGTTCATTGTTAAGAAGTTCGGAAATTCAACAACATTGGTACTGACTCATACCTTACACTCATAAATGTGAAGAAGATTTTCTGGTTCGAATCAGTTATATATTTTTATACGTCATTATAGGGTTTGCTTAGTTTCCATGGTAAAAAATATTTACATACTCGGTCTGAGGAAGCCTGTTGTTATTAAAAATATTTGACTTTCAGTGTGTTATCTTCTTCCTGTCTTAGCTATTCCATGTATCCCAACAGCACTGTAATACTGTGCATGGTTAAATATGCCAATTTATTATAATACTAGCAGTTACCTGCGGTTTCGCACGTAATTATCAAGTTCGAAGGCCATAGCTTTCTTATTGAAAGCAATAATAATAAAGCATTTATAATATGATGGAGGCCTACAATTGTTATAAACAAAATTAGACATCAGGTACATATTATTTCAGTATGTATGGTTGAAAGATTCAAAACGTCAATAAAATTGTTACTAGTTGTATTTTAGGTATTGTTGTATGAACATATACATATCTGTTTCTAAAACCTAAATTTGTCAACAATTGTCATCTTTCGTCTGTTTGGATTACTTTTCTACCTAATTTATTTCATGAGTCATAGTTAAGTTTGACTTGTGGCCCGAATAAGAAAACATATACCAACAAAACCAACTTGGATAAAAATCGTATACTTTGGGATCATTTAATTTACTTACTGTCTAAGAAGATTTTTCATGGGCTATAGTGATAGTTTGCTTTTTTGTCTCAATAAAGATGCAGTGTTCATACAGGTATGTTATAATTATTTTCCAGGATATATAAATATTCTGAGATTCGATTCAAATTTTTCTCACCTTAAAACTTTCCTTGGACAATTGAAAATTTATTTGAAACCGAAATTAGCCACAACGATCCAGACTGTCAGTCATTATTACAATGCAAGCGCTAAAAAAACTATTAATTTTGGCATTCTTTAAATTTTTCAGCTTTTTATCATGAAAATAATGACCTAAAACCATACCTATAACCTGCCCTAGTTTATAACGAAGCAGACAGTGAAACCAGTATCAAAATGCGTTGAATAGTTTAGGAAATATCGATGCACAAACAGACCAACATAAAAAAGCTACTTTTAAATTTATACTATGTGTTGATGATTAACTTCATAAACATGCGTTCTATCTCACTTGTTCCATTTGATCTCTTGGATGATGCTTGATGTAGAAATATTGCCAGATATAAGGTTTGATTCATAGTTTTTTATAAAAAGATTAAACCCCGAGGACATTATTAAATTATAGGAGACTGTTTCTCGTTTAACTTAGTTTCTGGCTTGCAAAAAAATTTGAAATTCAGATCTGAAATAAATTTATTCTGATCTAAATTAAAAACTGCATGATTATACTCATTAAATATTTGAATGAAAGACAGAATATATTATCCCAATTAGTTATAAAAAACTGTGCTCATAAAGAGCACAAGTCCATATACAAACCTAACTCATTGAATAAGATTAAAATAGTTACAAGACATATAGTAAAATCATATAATTATAAGTAATGTTCTGGAACTAAATGGAAATGTAAAAGACATGCTTTGATGCTGTGAAAATGTTGGTACCACACAAATAATCCGAGATACGGTATTTTTAGATCAATATTGATACGGTGTTTTTTTTTTTATATTACTATGGAGTAAAAAATTACGATATCCTGCAGTTACTCTGACATGGAAGAAACCACTCATTCACTTTTCGACCTCTAATTATGTGGAACTGTAGGTATATTTCAAAGAAATCTCCTCTTTAAATCATCCTTGTTGCGGAATTTTCAGGAGTTAGGACTTCTCCGGAATCCAAAATCACTGCGATCCGAAACTTGATATGTGTATGTATGTGCTTATGCAATACAACACGTGCAATGTGAATCTGGTAAGTACAGGAACTTCATAGATCCAGACTAAAACCTTGGGTCAGAGGCAGTATTTGCATATAGGTTAGATTATTTCGTTAGTCTGAGTTATATAAGACAAGTTTCAAGACGGCGATGGCCATTCGCATTTTATATAAAATTTTAACTCACCCATTTTTCAATAAATAAACAATTATTTACGAAGAATTATTATAAAGAACTTGTATCATCTTACTTCAACCCATAGTCACTGTTCAATATTTTGGAAAAGGAATGGTTATATTTCTTACGCATCTTAAGACAGAACAAAAGTATTTTAGAATTGTCTGGTAAATTCTAATAGCTTGTTCTTGTGAGTTTTTCGTTGTCTTGTTGGAGCCAAAATAGTGGTCGTATAAGCTTCAAAATATGTTTTCAAATCATTTCAGAATGAATCAATAAAAAATGTTTCAAGATGTTAATTTCTCAAATGTTTTAGAATTACATAAATGCATTGTATTGTTCTAAGTACAACATCACAATTTCCTATTGATTGCCTAAACGAAGTTCTACTAAAATATGTATATGCTAATAACGACTTTTTTACTTTAATTGTTACTAGTAAATGATAATTCAACTTTGAGTGTCACATTACTAACAGCTTTATGTAATTTAAATGTCTAATCTAGTCATGCATCTTCAGTTTGACATTTCGTACCTTCTTCCGACTAAGCCAGAAAGTACATTTTCATATGGACACCCATTTAATTTAAAAATTATTTATTTCAAACTCGACCAAAATTTGAGTTGTAAGTATTCACCTTTTAATTCATGTTGGTGTTTTACAGCTGACTAATTGCATTACACTGTTTATTAGAAATTATTTTATTGTTCACGAAAATAAAAAATGTGAACATATATTTTTCTTTAAAAAAGAATAGACAATATAATGTGTGCAGTGCCGCTTCTTTTTGTTCACAATAACTTTGATAATTATAACTTTAGTGTCACCGCCAACGATTCCAGTGCACAGCAAAGCCGCGGCCTTTAACTTAACTTATTGTAAGTTAACTTAATAATATATAAAGCTAACTTAACTTTCGAATTATGGATATATTACACGTTATTAGGTGGTTGTCACTTGTATTGCAATGTATAAGTCACATAACTATTTTAGAATTCATGTACCATTTTCAGTTTTAATTTAGTTTTGAAATCCCTCAAGCGTTCAAGATAACGGAAATTGTTTCTATTTAATCACGTAAATGCATTTTTGCATTCGTTGTTCTAAGGTACACAACAAGGAGGTTTTTACTTCGGGGAAGCGTATATCTCTTCACGCAATCGTATACTATATTTGTCACAGAAGCATCGTCATTTTAGTACAGTGATTGTAATATTCATAAATTAACATTTATTAACCACACAATAATATTTTCTGTTCGAGTTTTTATTTTAAAATGCAAAAACAATATTTAGCAGATAAGTAAATTTCGATAAACGAATAATCTTTCTTACAATTATGCTGCGTGCAGTCATCGTACTTCAAATAAAAACTAAATTTTTCAAATAAAAATATAAAATTGGTTATTGAATTATATATAAAAATCTTGGGAGAAGATTAAACAAATTTGGTTGGACCTACTTTTTATATGCCGACAAAACTTATCGCTAAGCTAATAACACACGATCTCTACATTCTGTAATAAGACATTATTATAAACCTAATTACTGAATATTTTATAGAGTAGCACTAAGCTTAAAATTATACTTCTTATAGATATATTTTATATACGAAACACATTTCTAAAATGAAACATTGCATCGGCTTTCCTGTCACAATAATAGTCAAATAGTATTAAATTGTATATTTTGTTTTTAATATAAGTATCTAAAAATTAATTTTAATTTAATTCAAAGAGTTCAAAGAAGGAGGATTTAATTGTATTAGTTGAAGAAAATATTTGGTCTTTGTAATTACAAAGTGTGCAATTTGGTACGCATAGCTTATATCATGTTGTATGAGCATCTCAAATTTAAAGTAAGAGTTAAAATACGGCCCTAAATAAATATTTAATTTTAATAAAAATTTCAAGCTAGTTCAAGTTTTGCAATAGTTAGAGGGCTTGGCTGTTATAAGCTAAAAGAAGAAGCATAAATACATTTTTAACGTTTCAAAAATATTTTTTATTTGTTTGACTTACATCATTAAAAACAGAGAATACTGTTGTATCATGTAACGTATACACTTTATCTGTGTGAAAAGGTCGATATAACTTTAAAACGTCGGTATAAAAAAGAAGCATAATATTGCACAATGTAGGGGCATTAATGAATATAATGTAAAAAGTATCCAAAGTGCGTTGTATTAGCCTACAGACTCATGTGTAATAACAAGATTTGCTTTTGACGTTTAATACGTATTGGTATTTAATTTAGAGGTAAAATAAAAACTTACAAAATTCTAAGATTTATACGCATCATATCGAGATTTTCCATTTTGCAAAGGCTTTGAGTATGTTAATATATCAAAGCCTACAACTTGGTTTAACAGAATGTTGTTTTAAACCAGCGGAGCGCGAAAATTGTAATATCGTTACTCGCACTCGTCTGATTTCGAGTCTTTCAAAAGCATCTGAGGTTTGTTTTATATCTCTTGTTGACGTACCGAATTTAATTATTTATGATACGATGAAAGTTCACATTAAATGTTTATATTTTAATTTTTATTCATATTTTATATTAATTTAATAATTATACGTCGTAATTTGAAACATTTTGTGTGCAGCGTAATAATAATATAAACCACGACCTGCACCAGTAATAAAACTTTACTTTTTAATCTGCAAGCATGAGTAAATGGACAATTTGTTTGTGGATTTGTCACTTTGAGATGTCTATTGAGACAGAGAGTGAGAGAGTGAGGGAGAGAGGGGGAACGTCAGCCGCTGTTCACTTCATTGATATCAAATAGCCTGGATCGCTTCCGCCCCCGCTTTGATGCCTGACAGGCATATTGTTGTGTCGTTTTACATATTGGCCAACGGACGCGTGATTTCGAGATACCAGCAGGGAAATACACTATATGGGAGTTTCACTTCAATTGTTATGTTATGCCCAAATGTATCATCGACTTGTATTTCATATTACTATATTTATAAATGCTTAATATAAAAAAACCAAACCTAAAAGCTTAGTATTATATTAATTTAGTGTCCAAATTTATAAAAACTATCCAAAATTTACCACATGCAAGTTTATATAATAGGCATACTCATATCTTGTTAAGTTTACTGTCTGACAATCTGTGTGTGTGTGTGTTTTTTTTTTTTTTTTTTTTTTTTTTTTTGGGGAGGGGGAATTACAGCTTATAAATTGAATCTTAATCTTAATAATATTGTAAATGCGAAAGTGCCTTTGTATGTTTTCTTTGATTTCAAAGGCATATTGTTGTGTCGTTTTGCATATTGGCCAATGGACGCGTGATTTCAAGATACCAGCGGGACGCTACACTCTATGTGTATTTAATTTCAATGGTTATTTATGCACAAATACTTTTTTATTTTTGTTAAATTTTAATAAGAGGAAATTCCAAATATGCAGGTTATCCATTTATTAATCTATCATCTCTATTGTCATGTCAAAATAAGGAAGAAGTGTCACTTAAAATGTAGCCATACTCAGCTTAGTTTATAGTATGTCTGTTTGCTTTTACTGGGAAAATTATATACTGAAATGGGTAAGTGCATAAAGTTCAACCTTCCCAAATTGTTTACTTAATTAAGACCTGTTTTAAAATCATATGCATAAAAGTTTTAAATGATGGCCATAAAAATGTTGTAACAGCAATCATCGTAAATCTAGGTACTATACGATATGTTTCTATAAGAATACTGAAATATAGATTAACATTTTGATGCCAAATGTATTTCCCTTTACAAATAATAACCAAATTATAAAGCTTTATCTGAACGGCATCCCTCACTTAAAATATACTAATCGAATTATTATTTTTCTATTGCCAATGGATTAATTTATATAATTACTAGAAGTTACCCGCATTTTCGGGCGCAGTTTTGTAGGCTTTGCACGTGTGTCAGAACTTCTGGTTCGAGTGAATTATATTTCCGTAGCCATTTTGAGTTTACCTTGTTGCAACAGTAAAATCATCTGTAAAAATGCACATGTTTTGCTATTTTAATGTAATCTATTCTTAACATTTTTTTTTCTATAATCGATTTTGACTTTTATCATGATCAAGAAAACGAATATCCATAGAGAAGTCTGAGGACCTACTTCTGTCTTAAGACAAATCCACAGCAATCTTTAAGTATATAGTAAAAGTTGGATAGATGGTAACTCCTTTATATGTACATAACAGTACTGACCAATCACTGCTTACTTAATGTTTGCTAAAATGTACAGTTAGAAGTGTAATTTTACTAAAACTTTTAATATTCTTATCAGGAAATTGTATTACTCTGTGCTCAACAGCAGTTGAAGAAAAGGTTGAAATAAGAATAGATGTCAATATCAAGCATAAGCTATTCTTTAATGACCATTAAAAAACTACATAATATTAAGAAAATTAAAAAAATGGTTAAATTAAGTAAACATACAGTTTACAGTCATAATACAATGTTTACACTCAATAGTTATTGCATTTACCATTCCCATTCTATCAATAATATTTGTTTGCTATAATGTAATTTTAGAGTTCAAGATGGGATTTTTAGCAACATTAGAGACCAATGGAGCGTTTCCCGGAAGAAGTTTTGAAACATAAATAAGGCTATCTATATATTAACTAGGGATTAAAACAATTTTCATGTTAAATATTATAAGAATCAAGACTAAATTTTGTTTGTAGCGTGAAAGCACAACAAACAAAAAACACATTTATAATATTTATTAGGATATAGTTCTCAGTAACCTACTTCGGTTGTTTGTTAATTCCGGCTCTTGGAATCTTCTTTCGGCTTAAAATATTTTTAGTGCAATATTTTTGGTTACCACGTTGTCTAGATACATAAAAAATATAAAAAAACACTTAGGACTGACAATCCTACTTCGGTCAAAAGCGTCTTCTTCAGGCCGTTTGAATTCACTTCCAGCCCAATTTATTTATGGTGTCAAACCTCAGTTAGCTAAAGCATATGACAAAGCTTTATCTGACCGGCATCGCTCACTTAAAATATACTAATCGAATTATTATTTTTCTATTGCCAATGGATAAATACAGTCCAAGAAATAAATTGTCCTGTCGACCAATAAATTGTGGGGATCGAGGAAATATACACATAAGTAGATCTCACTTATAATATGTCACGTCAATGAGTTAATCATATTTCCCCGATAGACAAAATATTAATACATACGCCTACTAAAATAAAAGAACATTTACTCCCGATATGAGGTAGAAATCCTTACTAAGTTCAAGGAACATTTTAAAATAATCGTACACAACAGGTCATACTGTTTTTCGGATTTAGAGTTCTGGGAAAGAATGAATCGTTGAGACCACTATAAAAATGCCATATTACAATGTCAAGGAAAACAACCAGTTATTATTACTTTACGTGGAAACATTCAGAGCTTCGTTCATTAAGGGTGGGTTTTATATTACTGTTTTAATAGTATTTCTAAAAATAAACCATAAGTGTTTCCAAAGTCTGTTCGTTTCGTTATTAGTGAAATCTCGAAAAATATTATTAGGGTAACATAGTCTCCGTTATATGCACTCTAATACTAAGCACGGTGCACTTAATATTTTTTTCAAATTGTCCAATGTTAACAAACGTTTGAGCCTCTCAGACGAAAATCAAATGAAACATCAAATAAGGTATAATATTTTAAGTAGCTGTTCAATGCCAGGTAAATTTGTGTTGTTAAACATTCATATTATCATTATCTTTTCAATTTCTAAAGTGTTCATGGAAAGTTTTTCAATTTTACCTCCTTCCTCTTCCTTTACCCGCGATTTTACAGCCAGTTCTCAAAATCGAAGGGCGTGTATTTCTTATTGAAAGCATATATTATGTAATATGATGGAATCCTATGACATTTTACAAACAGAAGTAGACATATCAGGTAAATATTGTGTCAATATTCAAAAGTTAAATTCTCAGTTCCGACCAATTAGTTCACTACCTGTCTAATTTACTTACGATTTATAGTTGAGTTTTCGTTATTGCACCAATCAAGAAAATAAACACATAACACATACTTAGGTTTTGGAATGCAACGTAGATCAAATAGATTATACTCGTATTATTATAAAAAAATCACCTACTTCCATCGCTGGTGTTCTGTTTCCATTATATGGGAAAGAGTGCGCCATCCCTTTGTTTTTCCTCCATCCAAAGTCAAAATGCCACATAAGTGTCAAAAGAGCCAATCAGTTAGTACCTTACGTGCAAACATTCACAGATTTTTTATTAAGGTAAGTCTAATAATATATTTAATATCATTTATGTATACTAAATATATATACATATATATTATATATATATTTATGAATATTAATTTTATATATACATATATATTATATATTTAATCTCCTATGATATATATATATATATATATATATATATTAGATAGCATTTACAATGATTTAGATGGTGTATTCATCACTGGTCGCAATATAAAGTAAAAATATGATTTTATCCAATATATCTATACGATCGATATAATAACCATTGATCAATAATAACCATATTCATAACTGACTTGATATTCAATATACTTATCCTGAGAAACTCCGTCTGTGCAATGTGCAATTTAAATACTTTCTAAAATTTAGATCTAAATAAATAAGTTTGCCCTTTTAGTCAGCTGTAGCTCTGAGTGTCAACAGCTGTTACAATCAGATAACTTTTTTGTTACATGTCGTTAAAATTATAATTATTTTTTTTACTCCATAATATTCCGAGTAACTTTTCCTGATTTCTCTTGGTAAAAACATTCCTCGAACATCAATGAATATGTTTAAGGTCCAGAGATTAGTGCATAGAGACACATTCACTTATATTTCTAACAGAACCGTCTTAAGTGATCAATTTATAATTCAAGCTTTGTACCATAAATGTTATGTACCATAATAGCAAAACATACTCTTCGATAACCTAGAAACTAGAAAATCGTACCCTGAAAATACTTTAAAATGTGAGGGATAATAAGTAATGAGTATTTAGTTACTTTGTAATCGCTGGGTCACGAGATTACAAAGTACGGTACAAACTAAACTGCATACTTATTAAATTGCTTGAAAGATCCATTAGATTAAAAGCATTACGTAGTTAATTAGCTTTTAATATGTAGATGGCAAAACTTGCTCTAACAACATTAATACTTTGTAAGTTATGTTTTATAATTTTTTGAAGTTAATAAAAATGAAGAGCAGATGGAAAATCTTGCAATAAAACTATTCTACTAGTATAGTTCTCCTATAATTAGCTCAACTTGCTTCCTTCTTTAACCCGCGGCTTTGATCTGTAATTACAATAAAAAACCGTATTAAGTGTTCTGTCTGTTACATTTTCAGTACTACATAAAACTTTTGTTTTCGTAAGTAGTAAAATGTAATATTAAAACATTTAGGTAATTAGTGGATGTCCAAAAAAATTGCAGTTTTATGTATACGAGATAATATGTCGTGGCTGTGTAACTATCATGAACGGATATTTCCGTCATAGCAACACAGCTTGATACATTAACACATCTGTCTTCAACAGCTGTGATAATGATTTATAATGCATACTTTGTATTATATTGTATTGATAAACCTCATTCGACGCTATAACAATAGTTGTGTCTTGTTTATACTACTCATTATATTAATAATAATTATTGGCTGAGCGTTAGCGAAGTCCATCGCGTGAGTGGCTGAAAACATTTATTTCTGTGTGCCACTCCGCACGATGTACGAGTGTCTGAAATGAAAAAGTCAACTTTTAATTGATTCTTATACTTTTTGTGTAAGTATAATGAGTATCAAGTTATCTTTGAATGTAGTTATGTTAATTCCCTAGTACGCCCTGTTTTGGAATACGGTTCTGTAATTTGGTCACCCTATCAAATTGGCCACAATGAGATGCTGAACAGGGTTCAGGTACGTTTTTGTGCGTCTCCTCGGAATACGACTTGGATATACCTTTCTGGGCACTCCGGTGGCTGAAGTGGAGGACATGTTTGGCTTGCAGTCCCTCTCTCTCCGAAGGAAGTTCCTCGACCTTGTGTTTTTGAACAAGATCGTGAGTGGTGTGCTGGATTGCCCGGTCATCTTAAGCTACATCGACATATCCATCCCAAGAGGTACTAGGTCGAGGACAATCTTCCAGAGAAGATCCATGCCCTCATACTATGCGTATAACTCATCAGTCCCAAGACTCCTCCGCTGTTGCAGTGACGTGGCTCCACTGATTGACTTCTTCATGAGGCCAACTGGATTTAGAAATGAACTATTTCAAATTATTTATAAGAAACCCTAGTTGGGCTTTTGTTGTGGCAGTATCATAGGTATGGCAATTTCTGTTTAGGGTAAAATTTTTTCACTCTTTTGTTACTTTATGTATGCCTAACTCATTGTGTGTTTGTTATTGTCTTGGTTGTTGAAGTTTGTTCTAGGTTTATCTTTTGTTATTTCTTTAGGAAATTTAATTTTGTTATTTTTAAAAATTTTTATCATATTGTTATAGTTTGTTTCAAGTTTATTCCTTGTTATTGCTTTAAAAATTTTACTGTTGTAGTCGTTCAAGTTTTATTTTTGATTGTTGCCCTCTTTTCTTGTCTGGACACTAGTCTTGTTACACTTGCTGTTTTGCTCACCAGCTCCTGACTTTTTTTGTCTTAGTTGTTGTCCATATACTTAATGCATATATTATTGTGTATTCATATAGTATTAGTATGCCTATATTGTATTGTGTTATTCAAATATTATTAATTATTATTGTAAAAATGGTGGATACCGTTGATGAATAAATAAATAAATAAATAAATTCGATCAATCTTTACCAAATATAAGGAAATGAGTAGCGTAATAAATTTTGATGTTAATTAGCTGAGCATTATCAAAACACGGAACTAGAAAAATGACCCATTGGCTTAGTGGTTTCATTTTCCGTCCAATGTATATGTAAGAAATGTCTCAAATTCAACACAAATGTTTTCGACGTTTGATTTGAGAAATATATTTTACATATATACATAATAATATATAATTACTCAAAGCAAAGCTTTAAATAATCAAAACTCCACACTTAAATCAAATGTCAAGGAACTAAAAGAAAACTAAAAGGTTCAACCATTCGTATCTTTAAACGTTCATATTATTCTCCGTTACTTTTCTCTTTGGGTTTTCATTTTATTGCTCCTTATCAATAATAAAAATAAACTACACTAGTTTATCTTGTTAAAAATTACGGAGACCTAGAAGAATTCACACACTTTCACTATTTTTTGTTGGATGATTTATAAAAACGTAAAGTAGTGATACTTACATTTGAACTTTTATTTGATTTAAAATGAATTTTACTAACGTTTATAGTTTCCAAAAGTAAAATTTCCACTGTCAACTTTTATTGCTCCCGTTAATTTATCAAGACAAAGCTTACGGTCTGTTTGCACGTAAGACAGGATGGAGGTAATTCACTTACAAGATCATTACGTTTCTGTGCCTTTGTGCTACTCTTCTTAATGTTCCCTTTAATCTTAGCTCGTTAATGGCCGGGAAGCTAGAAGTTTGCTTTCCCGTCGCAGAAGAAAGTTTTAACACAACCGGTAAGATATCTTGCGTCGGTTTATACTTATTAAATTATGTCACTTCTAATCTTTTACAGCATTTCATAAAGAAATGGTTTGAAAAGTTTATTTTTTCCATTCCTGATAGTCCAAAAGGAAGGTAATTTCTTGAGAACTTGGAATATCCTTATTTAATTTGTCTACCGCGTATAAACCGACATGTTATTAGTGTAATGTATAAAAACCGTTTCTGATCCCTTGAAAGTGTGAAATGAAGTTGAATAAAACCTGAGCAACTACACCTGCTTTATGAACTTACATCTAAATTAAATTAGTTAGAAACAATAAAATAATTTCCAAACTACATACCAGTTTAGTTATTTAGAGATATTATAGAAAGAGGGTCCAGGAGGGTTGACTTCTGGCTGGTTTATACCTTCCAGTTGAACCCACACTGGTTATAGAAAAAACTGATATATTTATCTTTATAGATGTTTCAAGCTTCATTGACGCTCATCTGAAACCTTAGGCGAAATCTTTAGATTCACACATTAAAAGACACCAACAACTTCATTGACACATTATCCCAGCCCTTGGACTGTAAACTAATTTTGGTGACAGGTGACGTGGAAACACTGTATACAAATATTCCTCATGACGATGACATAAGAACTGTTAAAAATGTGTTGAATAAGACCTACGAATACAAACCTACTTCTTTTATATCTGATATAGTAACTTTTTTTTCTTATCAAGAATACTTTTAGATTAAAAAACAAAAATTAATTAAAAGTTCAAGGATCCGCAATAAGAACCAGGATGGTACTTTCATATACAAATTTATTTCTGGGACTTGTGGAACAAACTTTTTTAAATTTCCATAATTTAACCACTAGTTTCGTTCAGCTTTATAGTCCATATTTTATCAATTGGAAACATGGCATAACTAGTTAAAAATATTTTATCCAACAATTAAATTCCATTTTAATTTCAAAATTTACTTTTAACGTTTATAACAAATTTTTTACGTGTCTATATGTTGATGTGTTTTTAGACAAGGGACAACTTAAAACGAAATCTATGTCAAAGATACAAATACAATACACTTGAATAGTTACACTATTTAAACTGCCATCCTGATCAGCTTAAAAACCTATTCAACCTAAAGTCTAACGGTTAGGGCAAAATCTTTGTTCTAATAAATCTGAATTTGATTGCTACAGTAACATCTTGTTAAAATGCATTTAAAAATAGGGAATATCCTCACAAATTTGTGTATTATAGCATAAAAAACCAAACATTTTACTCTTAACAGATAAAATAAAAATGTATTACTACTTGCTTTCGAGACTATAAAAAATTAATGGTATTATAAAATTTGCTCATAATATTCTACAACCTTCACTTTAACAAGAAATTTATTCAGTACTTCACCTAAAGTATTTTTTTAAAACAATAAAATATAAAAATATATTAGTAAGACCTAAAATACCCTCTGACGAACTAACCCTAAATTTGAACAAACCTTTTGGTTGTGAACCTTGATATAAGCCTTGCTACAAAACGTGCATATAAATAGTAGTTCTGTAGTAGCACAACAAAAAGAAATTATCCGACAATTGGTAAAATGACTTGGGAATTGAACAATGTAATTTACCCATTTTTGTTTATTAACTGTCCAAAAGTCTTCATTGATCAGACAGTAACTCCAATGCACATTATAGTCAACAAAAACAACAGTGATACACACCTAAAAATTAAATTAAATCCTTTATCAGCCAATGTAATGAGGCTTAACAAATAATTCAATGAATACTTTTATTTAAAAGGCATTAAAAAAATTTTAAATCCACACGAGATTAAAAGTAATAATTTAAAAATAACTTATCAGAGGGTTCTACAAACAAAACATCATGATGGCCTAAATTTAAGATGTCGATAGTAATAGATATCTAATTAGTATTTAAATTTCATATTCTATTATATTTCACAATCAACATTCAAAATTATTTTTCATGATTATATTCTTTGTATCACACACACACACACACACACACACACACTTGTGTGTGCCGAATTTTATGTTTCTGAGGTATTGGTGGGATTTAAAAACAAAGACATTGTTCTACTAATGGACTCCATTTCTAGCCCTATGGATAGTAAAGTTATAATCTTCATAATAAATCTTTTATTTGTCAATTGAAAGCATAAGACGCGTGTGTGTGTCAAATTTCATCCTTCTAAGTTGAGAATCGAAAAAATAGATTTTTATAGGCTGCAACTCTATTTCAGCTGCAATGAACGTTTTATGATGATGAAAAGAGACAAATTTAAACTTTGCGGTTATTTGAAAGTTGGATAATTAGTGATGACGAATGAGTAAGTGAGTGAGGGCCTTTTATATGCGATTATGTAGAGATAATTTTCCACCTTCTTGTTGTAATTGAAAAGACGTGAAAGATGAACAAAGTAATGTGGCAGTCGTTTTGAACGTGAGAAATTTTTAATCTCGCCGAATGATATCAGTTGTCAAACGCTGTTAATAAGACGGAATTGTAACTCAGATCCAATTCCAATTTATAATTTACAGTTGACAAGGGGCTTTATAAATACACTATGAAAGGTTTAATTAAATTTTTAATATCTGTCACTCTCGCCTTTTCAACTTTCAACGCATAATATCAGATTATCGTGAGTGGCAATGACGTGTGCGAGTAATTCACTCTTTCCTGTCTGCCTTTTTTAATATCAAAAGCGATGATGCAACACAGTTGGTAGTTAAAAAGTAACAAAAATCTTGTTTTTATTTCGGTAAAAATGCAAAGGCTATATCCTGTTATACTTTTTAATTTAATGTCAAACAATGAAATAAGTAAACGCATTTACGACTATTTCGAAAATTAAACGTATTTCTTGTTTCAATTTATTTACGTATATCAGCCATATTTTGTATCTACTAGCAATTGAAAAGTACAATATGTTCCATTAATAACGATAGGCCCGCGCCTGCCAAGTAACGTATGTTGCTGCCAAAAATTAAAAATAAACGTACAATGAGCCGTTATGTCCCCGCAACTCTTCAACTATTCCAGTAGACCTTATATAGTATATAGAAAACGATGTTTATCAGTTACTGGACTATGAAGTAGAAAGGAAACAGTATTGGTCAGTATTGTTGTCGTTCTTATCTTGTCTGTCTCAGACATGCAATTACCGATTCGTCTTCTTGATACCGATTGCCTCAAATAACCTAGAGGTTTATATTCTGTTTGTGATAAGTACTATCTCGAAGGATGTTTTTCCTTCGATGCCATCAGTGCACGACACCGTTCCCTAGTCATATGTTAGTAACAATAAATCATTTCAATTTCATCCTCCACAAATTGCGTACCAAAACATAAAAATGGACACCTTAATGACCAATCATAGAGTCTGCAGAATTCCACAAAACTTGTATGAATAGTTGGCTTACGGTAATTCTAGGGCTCAAATCTTCTTTCATATTACAATTGAACTCTTCTGGTAATCTTTGCTAGGAAACTGAATTATTTTGAACCAACTGATATTTAGTACTAAATATAATATCTAGTGCCACTCTGCTTCTTAATTTTGGCTTTCTTCGTGTTTGACACTGTAAATTTCTCGTATTGTTAGAACATGTTCTAAATATAATCGCATTGTTCATTTGGTTAATTCAAAACGAGAACAGTCATGGTCTTTCAAAGGTCAGGTGTCCAAGATCCAGGCTATATCCTAAGATTTCTTTTCTCCTCTAAACGCAATCAGCACCAACCCCTCAAATATTAGGCTACCCTCATTCCACACTTATATTTCAACTACACAAATGCATATGCAGGGAAAAATTCTAATAATAATTTAATTATGTTGCTATGCCACACGTTCAAATACCACATTAATCATTATGATTAAATATTCATTCACTTGAAAATTCTTCACGGTTACCATGGATACATGAAAAGATTTTCCATGGGGTGATATGCGCCATAAATAATATTGCTTTTATAAAAATCAAGCTTTATAAAAAATTTATTCATATTCAAGGTGCTGAATCACTTCAGAATATAAATTCAGATTCTCGAGTGATAACACAATTTCTCATATTCTAACAAAAACAGGTAGGCTATAGTGAAGTGTTTGTTACGGTAGAGGAAGCCTACAACGGAGACGAAGATTCTAAGAAAACACATCCACTACTGAGAATTCCAGATAAGGTACTTTGTCACAATATTGTTTGAGTTTCATTCTACGATACGTAAGTATATTATTCCTGATACTCGTTTTACCAACACTATTGTGTTACCAACACGAACAACTATATGTTATTAAATCTGTTAAATCCATTGTTCGACTTTATAGAGTTTAGGATTAGAGGTACTTGTATTTAGAGAAGTAGAGGGACAAGTGGACACCAGCGTGTTCAATAAACGCTGTGCCGCTGGTGCAGAGAGTGGGCACTTCAAAATACGGCTGCTGACTGAATGCTGCACTGCACCGTCGCGCCGGTGTAGATTGTAGAGTGTAGAGTGCTTGACTTGCATAGCGTCACGGCTTTCTTGTCATAAATAATTTTTACGATTACCTTTACCTCTATTTTTCTGTCATTAAAAATAACATATACTGTGGAGTACTGCATTATATTCGACTCAGTTACACTCAATATTCTCAGACTAGTAGATATCTTTAATAAACTATACACGGTTTGTAATACAGACTTCAGTTATTACATTTATTTATAAAGAATACTGGTACAAGTATATGGTACACAAAGCTAAATCTTCATTTAGCTTTGGCACTATTTGCATCTTCTTCGTATTTTATAACGACATATCTGACCATAACCAGTGGGTCCAGTAAGTCTGTCCTACCCTACCTAATTTTACATGCCAAATTTACACACACACACACACACACACACACACACACACACACACACACACACACACACACACATATATATATATATATATATATATACATAAATCCTGCTTACGATAGGCCGAGTACCAACAAAGTGACTGGTCGTCCGATTACCTTTTGGTCGTTAAGATAAGCTTATAACCAGCACAAGAATAAAAGTCAGTAATATATTTATTCTTTACCATTATATGTGTTTTTTTTCATTCGGTTAGGTAAGTTTTGTCATTTTAACCTGAAAACAAACACAATGTAAGTATATTATGTACAATGCAAAGTATCGCATGTTTTTGCATCCATATTTAGCCTTATCCCTTTTCTTTCATAACCTACATTCCAAATTTCGACTCTAATCCTTTGCAAAGTTATTTTCAAACGGATAAAATATTTGTAATTAATATATATATATACAACACAGTTAGTGGATTTAAATTTACAAATTACGATACATGAGATCTATGATCCATTCATTCCATATACATATTAATATCAGCCATCGGTAAAAAAACCTTTAATGGTTAGCTTGCTATAAATTTGAAATCATATGTAACCGAAAATATTAAAGTTTTTAGTAAAAGGAACAATACTTGAACGTATATGTTGGTAAGTCAAGAGAAACTTCAGAGGACTAACCATAACAATACAATCTGTTTGTTTACTAGTTTGTTTATTCTGTATCTTTTTCTGTCGTGTTCTTGTCCTCCGGTCACCAGCAACTGCCGGGAGAACCTCCGCTAAATCTTTACCCAATCAGCGTAGCCAAGTTACGTAATATATTGTTACCTATTACGTGGTAACTCGAAATTACATTTTTAGTACGATAAAATGTTATAGTAATTAAACTAACCCCCCAGACGGTTCACTTACGGCTAGTTTATACCTTCCAGTTGAACTGACAGTGGGTACATCAAAAACCGATGTGTCACTTAAATCCGGGCAACCCTGATGATGTCCAGAAGCTGCAAATCACAAATTTCGAGATTTGGTACGCAAGGGTAATTCAATACCCTATCCCCGCAGGTCCAGTCTACTGCGGGAGATGATAGTTGGAGTTGGTGGGGTTCGTTCTCTAAGTATAATTTTTATTTATGTAATTAAACACATATTAAGTAATGAATTTAAAATTAAAGCTATTTACTAATATATTTCAATCGAACGACAAGATTCCTATTTGATGAACATAAAGTTGTACTATCGTACATTCGTATCTTTAAATTATTTAAAATGTGAGAGATAATAAGTAACGAGTAAGTAAACACTGGGTACTTTACTTTGTAAACGAGATTACAAAGTAAAGTTCAAGCTAAACTGTATACTTATTACATTCTTTTAAAGGATCTATTAAACTGCAAGTATTACGTAGTTAATTAGCTTTTAATATGTAGATGGTAAAACTTGCCTTAACATTATCAATTCTTTATAACTTGTGGTTTTAATTTTTCAAAGTTCATAAAAACGCAGAGTATACGGATAATCTTGCAGTAAAATTATTCCACTAGTACAGGTCTCCTCTAATTAGCTGAGCCTGTCTCTTTCCCTAACCCGCGTCTTTGATCCCTCATTACAATCAAGAAAATTATGCGGTATTTTGTCTGCTACATTTTCATTACCTACATACAGATTTTGTTTTGGTAAGTAGTAAAATATAATATTAAAACTGTTAGGTAGTTAGTAGAGTTTCAGCAAAATGTAAAGTAAAGTAAATATGTCTTATTTTACTAGGCGAGGTTAAGGCTAAGAAAACCTCTCTAATACTAACACTTACGAAATATACGAGATATTGTTTAAAGCTTGTTATTGACGGTGGAAAAATTTACAGTATGACATTTCGGATATCAGAATTTGCTATAGTTATATGTTATAGAAGGTATAACACAGCGTTTCAAGGATTAGAATCTATTATCTTATTCAGGTGGAGGAGGTATAAGTACAAGTAAAAATAAACGAGATATTTTTTGTGGCTTTGTGACTACCATAAACGGATACCCCCGTCATAGTAACACAGCTTGATACATTAACACAGCTTTAGATTAGTTATTTCCATGAAGAAGAGACCAGATTGCAGATCTAGAAAAGTATTGTTACTGATTATTTTTATTACTGAACTGTGGCAAATTTTCGGAAAAATCTTGATTTCTAATTCCTTTACAGTCTTCCTTTTTCAAAAAAATTTCAAAAAAAGAATATCTTACATTTTTTAAACTACTTAAATTTATAAGAAACCAAACTTGATCCACTCTGAACCGTTATAATATATAACTTATTTAAAATATAAAAGCTGTATTTCACAAATCAAACGTTCAAGATATGTGTATTTTTTTCAATAACTCTCCCAATCAGTTTGGGCATCAAATAAAGCAAATATATTGGTTCGTGCAAAGCTTCACGAACAGCCGTTTAACCCCACTTAAGACCACGTGACTCAATTCTCAGTAACGCATTGCCGCGTCTGTGCATACTGCACACGGCTAATACAGGACGAAATGACGCTTGTTCAACTTTAAACATAATATACAATCTACATAAGAATATCTAGTTATAAAAAAAAACTGTAATCAAACATAACACAGCACATATTAAAATTTGAGATATTTATTTATTTAAATGTTAAAATTATTTAAGATCACTTTTCAGCCAGGTTTTATATTTGTTGTTTTTACTACTGATGCAAATTGTATTCCGTTTGCTCGTTAACATTGTTAAAAAATATGAAGACCTACTAGTACAGTTCTTATCTAGGCAAAATTATTTGTCCTCTGTACAAAGTAGTCATAAAGCTTTGAAGGAACATTGTAAAAATGCATAGGTAATAAATAAATAATATTCAGAACCTGTCCTTCCTAAATTGTAAAACACACTAGTGGATAAGCAGCTCTTCTAAAGTTCACTTATCTGTAGAAAGAACTACAATGAGTTGCATCTTGTAACAGTTATTAATAAGGATTCAAACACTTTCACGGTTTCGTTTTGGCTAATTAATAGAAAATTTGATATAGTTATACTTAAATTAGAAATTTTATTCAGTTTTAAATCAATTTGGCTAATGTTTATATTTTCAGAAATTACAACTTTTCACTATCAACCTTTATCGCTCACAATAATTTACCAAAACAAAGCCTAACGCCTGTTTCTTCGTAAGACAGTAAGGAGGTAATTCACTTACGAGATCATTACGTTTCTCTTTGTCTTTGTGCTACTCTTTTTAATGTTCCCTTTAATCTTAGCCAGTTAATGGCCGGGAAGTTGGAAATTTGTTTCCCGTCGCCGAAGTTACTTTTAAAACTACAAGGGTCAAATCTCATATTGGTTGGTGTACACTGTACATGGGTCAAGAGATGTATGGTAGAAAGAGAGTCCAGGCTGATGTATACCTTCCAGTTAAACATTCACTAGACGTAGCAGAAAACCCTATATATGGACCCTATCGATGTCCAAGAATGGCACATCACTAAATGGAAATTAAGATATAGAGGGGTGCAAAGTTATATCGATAGGTCAAGTATACAACGGATAGTTACCGTTTTGGTGTTGGTGCCTGCTTTAACTGGAGAGGCTGGTGTTACATCGTCATTTCTACTTTTAAGGATGCTTAAAAGTAGAAATGACAGACATTTTGGCCAAATCCTTCCTTTGGGTTGCAAGAGAATGGGGCTCCTACCTCCATGCTTTGATGGTGTCAGAGTAGTTATTCCAAACTCTAACATACAAAGTGACTTCTCTGACCAGTTATATTTCTAAAAATGGGATTTAAACACAAAAACCTTACACAATGTAAGTTTGATAAATATTATGTTTAGTGAAAAAGGAATAGAAAAAAAACTCTCGATTGAGAATTATTTTAAGCCCTTATTGAACGTATATTTGTGCCTATGATATGTAAATTTCATTTGTTTACTTAATGGAAGTAGGCATTAGTGTAAAATTTAAATACAAAATATAAGAATATAGATTGAGAGAGATGTTAAGGTCAGAGGCAAGTGTATTCACCCTGTTAAATTGATGGCAGAACATTAACATCCATTTGTTAGCCAGCACGCACAGTTCTAGTATGGTTTCCGTTGTCTTGGAGACGTAGTTGTCCTTCTGCCAACCAATTATATGGGGGAGGTTTTTTGTTCCCTTCACCTGGACATGAAAGCGCTATCCTTTTTATAGGAATAATTCCACTATACATTTATTTTCGTTTTATTCAACATTAGCTTTAACTTCGGTGCCCTACCTAAGATATAATGGATTTGAGCAGCATTTTCTTGATTACCTCTTCATGATTACAAAACTGATAAGTAATGTTTCCTCCAGCAAGACATCAAAATATTTTTTTCTGAAAAGTTATTTTAAACGAATATAATGTAGGAATATAATGGGAAATTTAGAATTGGCCCTGTTTTACCACGGAGACTAACTTTTAAACGCGGAAATGAGAATTGATTTAACAAGAGATTTGATTCAGATGGAATAGTATATTTTATTTCATGTAATAAATAAATTACAAAAACGTCTGAATGAGGTAATTAATTAGCTTTTGCAGAAAATATTAAAACAAAATAATTTTTAAAACATAATTTTTATAGCTCCCAGCAATAGTTCAGTGATATAATACAATCAATAACACTACGTTGCAAGATATGCAATATAATCTCTTCCTCAGGCGAATAAATAGCTGTGATTAACTAAATCATATGACTTGTTTATGCTTGTTTACATTGTATTTATGTGTTAGACATTAACTACAATCTAGGTTAAAATAAGTAAATCGTACTATAGCGTTGTGACACGCATAAGTCAGGAATCACTAAAGCCATGTCGTG
Organism: Homalodisca vitripennis; assembly: GCF_021130785.1. Lineage (NCBI taxonomy): Eukaryota > Metazoa > Arthropoda > Insecta > Hemiptera > Cicadellidae > Homalodisca > Homalodisca vitripennis. The sequence continues at coordinate 57,376 of NW_025777262.1, forward strand.
TCAACTCCATGCACACTAACTCTAAAACATAGGCTTCGTAAAAAAAACAACATTAATGTTTCGAATATGGCAAATGTCTGTGAAAATGCTGTTTCTTTAAAATCTTTCCACCGACAAAATCAAGTATCAAACAGATGGTTTTAAATATATTATAACCATTCTTTTACAATTAATTGTGCAGTTTATTCTTCCCTGCTTTCCAGTTAATTTTATTAGATACTAATATATCAGGCCTTATTAATTTCTTCAATATTCAAAACATTTCTGGGCTAAATGACAGTAAGGTTGTAAGTGATAACGATTTCCTGATCACAGACTCTGGTATAATTTCCAAAGTTTACAATTTATAATTTAAACTAATATTGTAATTTGAGAATGATAACTTTGGTTCCTCTCAACTGTAATCTATGTGATTCTGTTAGTAATGTCAAGTCTATTTATAGAACAACTGTTGAGGCGGACTTCAACGTTTCCCGACTGGAAAGGAGTCAAGAAAAAGTACCTTCACGTTCAAATTAATTGCGAAGTGCGTCATATAAATAATTTTCCAGCTCCGACTGGCAAAATACAAACAAAGAGCTAATTGGACGCTTTCACCGGGAAGATGTAATGTTTCTAACGGAAAGTTACTCTCCCTCGGGCCAACAACTCAGTTTTCCGCGAACTCACAACTCGGGTTCCGAGTTCTGCCTTGATTTCTTCCGCGATTGGACATTTTATAATTCTAAGCTGAAAATAATTATTTTGCGCCCGGCTCTGTGATTCATTTCAACGTTTCAGTTATATATTTTATTGCATACTTATTAATATTTTAAAAATTTTAATTCTTTTTGTGACATTTCAAGAGTAGCAACAAAATTAAAAAAATAAAACTATGTAAAATTGTGATAGCATTATTAATTTTATGCATTAGGTAACGGAAAAAAAAAACGTGTAATAATTACAAAAAGTTATTGTATTAAATCCAATTAAACACTAAACAAGAACTATATAATCTGTAAATGTACTTTATAATGTTTCAAAATTGTATCTGAAAAGTGCATAACTAAGCAGGGAAGCAATAAAAAGATGTCGAGCTAAGAAATAACAGATAACTATCCGTAGATACGAACCTTCCTTCGAATTTACTTTCGTAAAAAATTATTTTGAAATAATCGGTGCAATTAAAATTTTAAGGAAATCAGTTTGAAATAGTATGTAAAGACTGTGAAATACACCTGTTCAATAACCGGGACACTATATCATTATTTCAATTACATTATTCATGTTATAATTATTTATCTTTAACTATGGTAATTAAATCCCAATGAGGGTTCACTTCTGGCTGTTTTATACCTTCCAGTTGTACCCACAGTGGATGCGGTAAAACCGATGTGTCACTTAAATATGGGCAACCCCATGTATGTCTAGATGCGACACATCACTAACCGCAAATGTCAAGACTCTAGGACGCAAGGATTCGATAGGTCTAGTCTACTGCAGGAGATGACTGTTGGTGGGGTTTGTTCCCTAAGTGTCAAAGGTTCTTGCCAGGCCTAGACATAAGGGTATGCCACCCACTGCCTGCTTTGACTGGAGAGGCTGGTCCAGAGTTGGCTTTAGCTTCTTTAGGCTTATGCTTTGAGATTATTGACATAAATCCTTTCTAATGAATATTGGTAGGAGGTGCCCCCTACTACCAACCTTACCAATCCAAAATATTTTGTTACACCGGAAGCAGCGTAAAGGTCCTTATAGTACTAGATGCAATTTTCTAACCTACTTATCCTAAGAGAAAGAAATTTGATTGCAATTTAAACATGCACAATAACTTAGAAAATTTTAAATATAACTGTTATCTTTGATAGTAAATCATTTTTACTTACTTAAAAGTTTTAATGAACTTACGTGCCATTACTAATCTAGCTGTAGTAGGCGTATACAATGTTATTTTGGCCGCAAGTTTCTGATGTTACTAGTGTCATCAATCTCCGTCTACGATCCCTTCGGTAACGACATTGTAAAGAAATATATTTGTATCAATAAAAAAAGTTTATATTATTGAAAATAGGCAACAAATAATAATAATTGTTTTTGCCTTCTCGTTTTTTTTAGTTCGTAATAACGACGTATATGTTAAAATAATGGGTTTATAGTTTGTCTAACAAAACATATTTTGTCTCAAATAACTTGATTTGACTAGAAACGTATTTTGATTATATAGTTTTAAGCAATAGTTACATTATAACCATGTTATGTATTTCTCATCAATATAGTAGTATAAACTATGATAATGTAATGACTAGCCCTATTTCGGTTTTGCAGTTGGTATCCGGACAAAGCACAGATATCATAAAAGTATCAAAGAGGGTAAGTTAACTTTTTAAATTTTAATGTCCATTTTCTAGAGACTCTGTGGACAGATAGGCAGGCAAAAAGACAGAAAATAAATTTTGCGAGTCCACGAGGTAAAACTTCACCTAAAACTGATGCAAGGCAAGGAAGTGCTGCTCTTCTTAACGTTATAAGTTGGCAATTTAATTAATAGCGACTGCTGTTAATATTTGACAAAAAATACATGAAATGGATTTCCAAAATAACATTTATTTGCACAAAACATTTCCCGTAATTATGTATTATTTCACTGAAATAAATAAATTCATTTATTAATTTCTGTAAGTGTAAAATAATTCAATAAGACGCTGCTAGACAAATTTAATGTGTCTTCTTGGAACTGTGTCATGGTATATATTTTGAGTCTGAATTGTGAAGGAAGAGCTGTGGTATTTCCAAATCTAATACTGCCCTAAAAGTTGTAATGTAATTACTTGTCATAACCTTTTCAGTAAATGATTTTTTTAACTGTGATGCATTAAATGTGATCTCATCCTCTGAAAAAATTTAATCAACTGTTAAAATAATTTAATTAGTATTAAGAAGTAATATTCAACCAACCCCATGTGAAAGTTTTGAGAGAAATATATGCGGAAAATTAAGTTAAAAAGCACTACTTTTGATTAAAAAATGTACAATTGTAGTATCTTAATCAATAGAAATTTTATTTCGAGACAACCACACAACTTGTAACGTGAAGCAACAGCAAATAGCGGATTTGCAGCCTTTTAGCCGTGAGCTTCGAGTCTGTGTTTACTGACAGAAGGTAATGTAACATTCACCATCACTGGCCGAAGGCATCTTCCGAGCACATTCCAGCCAAGCCCAATTTAGTACTACAATACTTCATGTATAGTACAAATATACATGACAAACAAATTCGCTACAATATAGCAATTGCAGTCATGTGTTATTGTGTGAACGCCCCATATTTCTTGTTGTGTGTTAAATTTGATTTAATATTATACATTTTCATAATTATTGCACTTTTCCGTTTAAAAAATATATAACGAATTGATGAAAACACGGTCTTTCTTTGTTCTCAAACAAGTTGAGTGTACTGTATCTTCTCCTTAGACCTTTGTCGCTGAATGTTGTGTGAAACAATTGTTACACGAAGTACTATAGAGAATTCTAAACCACTTTAGTATATAAGTAAGAACAGTTTTGCTGCATGATGAACGCTCTAATTAACTCAGTTGAGTGATACCCCGCAGTGCGCTGTTTTAGAGCAACAGCTGGCGCCTAACACCTATCATGACGTCACCATACTTTACCACTCGTTCTATTATATGCGAGTTTTATTTACCATAGGTGGCATTTGAAAAGGTATTATTAAAATCTTAAAGAGTGATTATTTTACATATTTGACGCATTACCATTTTTGTCAAGATGTTCTGTGATTTATTTTAACGCTGTACTTGTATATTTTATTGCGTAATGTTTTCATATTTAACAACATGTAACATACATTTCCACTTGAGAGGTAGATATTTGAGTTACGTAACGAAAGGTTTTATTTATAAAGCGGAAATCATGTAAAAAGCTAGTACAGGCATACTTAATTAATTTTATAGTGTGTTGAAGAATTGGGAGTAGTACCTACAAATCAGAAGAGTAGCCATACAAGTAAGTAATGAGAATAAAGTAAAAACGTGCTTGTATTAATTAATTGTATGTTGTTATAAACGGATAATAAGTATATATCAATAATTATTAAGTGGTGTAATATTTAATCAAATTGAACACACAACAAAGACTATAGTGCTCACACAATATCACATGACTATTGCAATATTAACTTGGGCATGGCAGAGACGTGCTCGTAACACGCCTTCGGCCAGTGATGGTGAATGTTACAAAGCAGACACAGGCTCGAAGCTCACAACTAAAAGGTTGCAAATCCTCTATTAGCTGTTAGTTTATGTTACGTTACAAGTTGAGTGGTTGTTTAGACATTATATTTTCACTAATCTCAGATATTTTTATTGGTTATAAATATTATAATTGTAAATTTTTTTATTATAGGAAAAGTGCTTCGTAGGTCATAATATTTCCCACTAATTTCTCTAATAAATTTTATGTTTAACATGAGGTTTTTTTTATACTGGCTTTTAATACTAGTTGAATCATGTTTATACGGTTGATTAAATTATTTCAGAGGATGAAGTCAAATTTAAGGATCTGAGCGTAAAATATCATTTCCCGACCAAGTCTATGACATGTAGTTAGATCTATATTATAATTTTTAGTATAGTTAGTAGTTTCATATTTAAAAATTAAACTCTCCCCCATCTCTTCCATTACGATACATTACTGTTTAAAACTTCCATGAAGATAAATTGAATATGTCTAGCTGCGTCTTAGTGAAATATTTTTCACCAATAGATATTACAAATTGATTTATTTATTCCATTGACATAATTTACATAACTACGCAAGTGTTTTCTAAAAATAAAAGTATATATAAGCATTTGCATATTCAATTTATTAATATTATTAAATATTACCAACAGCTAAATAACTTAAATAAAATTCTTTTGGAATACACATTAATAATTAAACGTACCTTAGCCTAAGAAATAGGCCTACATGGGCAGGTGCCTATAAGTAACCCTGAGTTAAATTTATATCTACCTAGGCTTGTATCAGAGCGTAATTTTTGTTTTAATCTCAAATCCTAATTGAATGTGGTTATTCGGAATGGAAATTAGAGATAATTATGATACAACAATTAACCTAATCAATATAAAGTTGTTCATAATTACTTTATATTGTAAAAAAAAATTATTTTTTATCTATATTGGGGATTGAGGAGTTAAAACTTTTGCATGCAAATTGCAATTATAATAATGTTTCTATTTCGTCATACAATATATAAATTGTATTACAATAGTCAACTGCGTTAAGAGTCTAAAATATTTTTTAGTCAAACGGTACACCAAAGTGACACCCAACACACAAAGATGCGTTCTAACAATTGTAATCGAATTCTACTTAATTCTAGCTCGTAGATAGGCCTCCCAGTTGTGTGCTATAAGCGCGTCTGTAGTATAACAAAGCTTTTGTAATTAGAACTTACTGTATACGCGTTTTAAATGCCTTTGGCATAGGGCATTTTTATTGGAATTTGGCAAAATGTTGACAAATTAAACCTCTGCCTGGGAAGGCTGGAGCTCATAAATAAACGTTCCGTGTTTGATAAGGCGGCAGTTGTCCCTGCCCCTAATTTCGTAGGAGTGTACGTCACTGTCTTTTGTGTGATCGCAATTCGATTTAAAAAAAACATACATGTTTTCACTATATGTTGACGTAACGCATGATTTAAGGTAATAAATACAAACTTTCTTATTTTTGATGTTTCTACCTTATAATACCCTCCTGTTTTGATCCCTACCAAATTAACGCGTGACTGATGATCAATTTACGGGTAAAAACAAATTAGCTATCAGATTCTGGAATGACTTATTATTTTCTATAATTTACGTACATTACAGTTTGTACAACTGATAATGTATAAGAATAAAAAAAATTTATTATCAGAGTTTTTAACTTCAAAATAGAATTTTATTTGCAAAGAATCATTGCAAGTAATTATACAAAACCTCATCTGTCTGTATCCTAATGAAGTTTTTTCAACAACAATAGTCATCACCACAAAGAACCAAGTAGTTTGTGTTTTTATCTGACGATAATATATAATGGTTTAGAATAAATCAGGTCTGGGAGAGCAATGGTTGTTTAATCTGTGTGTTGCAATAGTTGAGACAATAGACAATAGTAACCGCCACAGAGCAGTGCCTTAATTAAAACCCCAACAATAGGAAGTAACCAGGACTTGACAAAAACCGAGAGTAACACAGTTACAGACCGTTACAGTGAGTTATAGTTAATATCGTGCTCTTGTATTGTCCACACCGTAGCAGTTTATTTAACAGTGCTGCCATTTTAACGTTCAAGAAAGATTTAATTGAGTGTAACATGAAGTACTTTTGTGTAAAGAAATTGCAGTAAATTCCACTCACTGTATTTGATTTTAATCAAGAGTCATAGTTAGATATTCATCAGATGTTAAAATGGAAATGTGAGCTAGCTTAAGAGTATCTTTTCCAGGTGGAAGTAACCTAACATTTATCAAAGGTGAGTCTGTTGTTCTAGTGAACTACAAATGTCCAATAATCTTAAAATTATATATTCACATTGAACATTAAGATTTCGTTGGATAGATCGTTGAAAACACTATTTAAAGCACTTCAACTATTAGGTTCTAAGCGTTTTTGTCATTTTCCAAAGATAATCTCTCCAATACTAACAACAAAATTTGAAAAACAATTTACTGGCATTAAATAAAATGAAATAAAATAAAATTCTCTTAAGCAGAATTTTATAATTTAATTATAAGCGAAATAAAAACTCTTAACAATTGCATATTTTGGTTTTTCCATACTTCCTAAACAAAAATTGAAAGAATAAAAAGTTGTCTGTCTCACCTTAAAATCTTTTGTTGCATAATAATTTGTCATTAGTCATGAAAAAAGGATATATATATATTCCAAAATATATTGTGAAATACATACAATTTTATACAGCACAGGGAGGAAAATGGATGAAGTAGTTTCAAAACTTGAGTATATATTAATATAGATAAAAAATATGTACGATTGTATTCGAATTTTGCTTGAGCACTGAAATAATATGATCCTGAAATAGGTCTGTTACTGTTTCATAACTATCATAGGGCTATCATTACACATCAAAAGTGAGTTCACTAAGAAAGTCACTTGCCGCATCAACTAAGGAATCAACAACCTCAGTGTTTCAAGAACCAGTTGACAAAATAGCTTTAAGAACAATCCTACTTCTCCCAGTCCGAAATCCTCAATACCTGCTACAGCTCAGCCCAGGACAAGAAATCTCTCTGAAATCAGACAACGTTTTATTAAATGAAAAACAAAAAATATTTGCATTGTATAATTTCCTCCTATTACCTACCGTATTGACGGCTGACGGCTGTACTGTTCCTCATGAATATGCAAATAAATAATATTGCCATTGAACGTTATGCACTCCATTCCGGCCAAAAACAGTCACCGAAATGGTTGGAGTTATTTAATGAAATATGGTGCATAAATTTCAACTAATATTATTTCTACTTATAAAAACTGTTTTATTCTCTGACTGAAGAGCTCCAAAACAATGCTTAGTAATGTTTATTATTCTACACTGTATCTTTATTGGGTTGGAATATCTTCCAGTGGCTATCACTTTCAATTGTTTCAAGTGTTTTTTTTTTAAAGGAAGTCTATTAATTCCTTGTTATTTTGCAGAACATTGTATGAAAGTGTTTCAGATTAAGTCAGAGGCAATTGATATCAATGTCATTATTACATTGCATTTTCCTTATATTTTAGAAAAATTTTAATTAAATATTCATAATATGATAAACCCCAAAGCAGTAATGAGGAATTCATTATAAAAATATATAGTTGGTGTGATATACTGCTGGGTTTTGTGGCGTTTTGCCACAATGTGTGACAACATGAGTGAAAAGTAACTAGGTCAAACTTCTTATCGCTGTAAAGATAACAGGCTTCAAACTGGTCATCAGGGCTTGGAATTCTGTAGAAAATACTAAACGTGATTCTAAGAAGAGATACAATTAATCGCCATCAGACCAAAAGAGAACATAACATTTACTACATTCAATATACCTTTATATTATTAACTGACATTAATATATTATTTACTTTCTATTATTTAGTTCTTCAGTGTGTTAGGTAAAAAAAAAAAATATTGTGTTAAAATAAATGTTTTTTATTATTTTTATCTATTGCTACTATCGAATTACAACCCCTTTCAAAAACACTGCTGGCCATCCTTCTGACTTAGGTAGACTCCTTACTTCTGTCCATAACTAGGTTTTTTCTTATAGATTGCAGATTGGACATAACTCAGCCAAAACAGCTCTTAACTGTGGAACAACAGTTGTGAAAAAGTCGATACACACTTTGAATAAGAACTTACTCCCACTATCTGACTACGTTTTACCAAATAATCTTGTAATGTTTAAATAAATACAATCTCTACACTAAGTTGATTAAAAGTTAGTCTCAAATCAAGGTACTTGTTGTGATAATAACGATTGATAATTGTTTATAGCGTAATCTGTAAACTTTGCACGTCCCTCTTCAAACCTAATGAAGTTTTGACGTTCAAGTTCAATAGGCGTAGTATCATTTATTGAAAAGTATTCATTTATTTATCTAAGGTGTAATAAACGTTGTCTCAAATACAAGCACCGGTTATTATTTTAATATTTCAGCTATTTATAATTTACTAAATAATTTTGAGCCCGGTTTTCATTTTTGCGACGTTTATTTATGCCTCTTAAATAATCGTGCACTTTAAAGCCAGTATCTGTAAAATTATGCAATCAGGCACTAAGAAGACAAATTACAAATTAAATATGAATAATAAAACCGAAAGAGTTTACGAGTTATACGTTTTAAAGTAATGGACAATTTTGTCATAACTGATGAAGCAATAAACGTTAAAATCTACGCCGAAACATGGATGATTTCCAACGTATGAAAGATATCAAGAAATTATTTCTTGTAACTAAAGTATCTAACAATATTTTTCACGATACATCTTTTAGTCACAACAACTATTTATTTACGTTAATTAATTTATAATTAAAACTTATACTGCTAGTGATTTACTAACAATGTTGGCTGAGTCACACTGGCGTTTAATTCGTTAAACTTAATTTACTGTACGTGTTTTGCTATGCAATCAAACAGCATGCGAATGTTCAGTTTACATGAACAACCCGCGCAAACAAGGTCTGTCCCGGACTAACAGACAAGACAAACAGACTCGGCCCCTAGTTGATTGCCCTCTTGTCAGACCATCTGACGTCTGGCGGCACATGCGGTGACATCACCCGTGCTCATCAAGCCCGTGAACGTTACAGAGTTTCACTGTTTACTTTTGTTCCATGTTACATGATTGGCAATGTGCGTTCTCTTTGTAAAATTGTACAATAGCAAATTTCCAAATGAATCACCAAATTGCAAATTTAATACATGGAAATGCCCCTGATGACATGTATTAGTTAATCGGTCACCCTCTAAGTTCGAATCTTGGCTTTGGTTGACATTTGTGCACAATAAAATTGAGTACCGGTATAGTATGTTTTATTTCTGAATGTCAGAGGTGGGCATAAATAAAATCTTTCTTTACATCATATAAGAGAGGTGTATACGTCAAATTATATTAAATTATCGCAGTTGTCAGAATTCATGCGTAAGCTTGACTAGGAGTTTGGAACCGGCAAAGAACAGAGTGGACTGTACATACGTCTTACCGAGACGGCACGGGAGGGGAAATGTAGGGGGAGAAGTCTGAGTCTCTCGCTCGCTTCCCTCCCTACGCGCCAAGCACGGTGCTACGGTCTATACGCCACACGACGTGTTGATAAACAAAATTCTCTGAAATTCCATGCAGCAAAATCTCAACCCCATAGGTAATTTCATTGTCGAGACGTCCTGCGGACATATAAACGGACTAAAAATTATATAAAAAAAAACTCTTTTCCTTCAAAAGACAAATTGTGTCAGCCTACTAAATGTTAGGCCTCAATGACACTGAGGCCAACCCCATAATCAGATTCTCAAATCACCTTCGTAGACCGTGTAGAAATCATTCATTTCATTTTATGTTCATTTCGTTTATTTTATGCCTACAGATAAAACATTTCTCAGGATTTTCACACGATACACTCACGTTTTTGTTAATTAAATTATGTTACTGGGTTCACAAAAAATGGTGAGGTATGTGCTCAGGTTGTTTATGCCATCTCATAGTTACAACGGATGTTTACTTTCAGTAAAAATTCGATTATGATTTGGAAATTTTATCTTAATTTTTTCCGAATTATGTAATAACTAGGGAGTTATTTTATTATTATATTCTTATAAATCATTCACGGACTGCAAAAAGTATTAAACTAACCGAATTGCTCCATCCATTTTCGAGATTAGTTTTTAGCAACACAGTTAACAATTCATTTTTAAATATACATTTTGCTTGGCCAATCGTTTTAAATCTAATTCCCAGTAAACCACAAATACAGATTTCAGAATTTTGCTGTACTTTATTTTCATGTAGAATAACACGTCTATCTAAAATAATCATACACAGGCAAAACGATACAAGTTCCCCTTCGATAGGGTGACATATACACGCGTCTCCAGTTCACTGGTCTCATTTTTAATACAAAAATATATATTATAAATAAAAGCGTCATTATAAAACAGAAAGGTTTCTGATGTTGAACTTTGAAAACCCACGCTCTTTGAGGTTATATATTTTACGGCAAATGATTACACAAAATAAATATATCAAAGCGGTTAGTTTAGCTCGATGACGACGTGCACCACTGGAGCGAGAAACATAGTATATCGTTGATTTGCTCTTGCCTGACTTTTTAGAAAGGCAAATAGATGGCTTTAATCATTTTATTTGGTTGACATATGTGAATGTTTTTCGTATTTTCCTTAATGGTTAATCTCAAATGTAAATGGTTACTTATAAGGAAACCGAACAGACAAAAATTAAACCCGAAATAAGCATTAGCATGAAAATTTTGGTAATAAGTAAAGTACTTTTGCCTTATGCTATTTGATTTTTAAAATTATCAATGGTTTCAAAGGTTTAGATCTTTGCATTTTCAATAATTACTAGAGCAGTTCGTACCAAAATACGCCTATGAAATTTAAGGCAGGGTTGCCACATCGCTTCTGACTATCAGCTGTTCCCTGATGTTGGTTAGGAACAGTAAGTTGTAATACACTTAAAACTGGCAACGGTATTGGGCACGAGGTGTAAAGGGTATATAAAACGCTTACATAATATTTTCTGAGAATGTACTTCCCTTTACGCTGCTGTACAAGGCTTCAAAAATGTTACGGGACGATTCAATTATTGTGTAATTGATTTAACTAGGACAAAAAATACCTAATTAAACACACATCCAATGACCCGCTACTTCTTCAGAAGTGTGGGCCGCAAGGAATAAGAAAAATGTTTTAATGTAAGTTCAAATGTACATAATTTGGTATCTAAATGTAACATCGTAACATCAAATTAAAGGTATTTATGTGTGTCTCTACAGACAATGCCTCAAACCTGACTTAAAACAGACAACCCAGTCGGAAAAAACAGCAGTTCAACGATGGCTTTTATTTACAATTATTAGGTAAACGTAACCTAGGTCATGGTAGTTTGATTAATTTATTCACCGGCAAACGTTATGCAAGTGATGTTTACTGAATGCTATTTCGAGAGCATAATATAGGGATACAATGACTGTGATTCAAGTATCAGTAGTGTATTACATTGTTGAAATAAAAGTTCAATTATCTTAATCTTTGGACGTTTTCTATTTCCTACTGGGTTGTCCGTTTGAGGTTAGGTTTTCCAACCTATGCTTACAGTTCAAAATTTTCTTTTGACTCCCTGTGAGACATACCTCTGAGGAGGTAGTCAGTCCCTGGATAGGGGTAAAATTACATTTTATGTTCAGTAAGTCTGTACCAAGATATGTAACTCTATCTTAAATCGCTTTAAAAATATTTAACCGTCCCGTTACTATTTGGTCACCTTGGATATATGTAACATTATATAATATGCTTACTGCATTATTAATTTAGCTACATAAAAACTAAACTAAAGTTTAAGTACTTCACTTCGTTATTAGAGAAGTGGTTTTCTCAGTTCTAAAGTATTGTAGTGAATTAACTGTTGACGTTACTATTGTTTGCAATACCTTTAAATACATAATGTTTTAGAAAACGCTCATTATGAAGAAACCTCAGAAAGTCTTCCCTAGACTGTAGTAAGTTTGAAGGTGTTAATTTTATAGATATAACATACAAAAGTCTTCAGGTAATAGGTAAGGGAGTAAATAGTTTAGAGTTTAGTACTATTTATGCCGAACAAGGCTGAAGATAACTTCTCTAAAACCATGTTAATCCTTTATCAAGATAATAGTTAAGTTAAGGACGATATAAATTTGCTACATGGTGCGTTAAAGTTTCTTAAACAAACGAAGTATGTATTTATAGACTTTGGTCTATAAGTTCTTAGTGTTTATCACAGTAGCAATATTGGATGTTAAATTTACCTTAATTCAAGTACACAAAATAGTTTCCAAAAGTTCTATGCGCTTGCATTTGAAAATAACAATTTCACTACCTTATTATTATTTCTGAATAAACTTTTAAATATTTCAACATAAATTAAACCATGCTTTTATGTTGTTTTTATTTGTAACTAAGGAAAGAGTATTTATTTATTCGCTTTTTATCTGTTAAAGAATATTATCAGATTATTCATTAAACAAATAAATAACTAAAAACCATTCATAAACAAACCGTTTTATGGTATTCTCCGTCCAGGGAGAAATTATAACGACTGTGTGAAATCCTACTGCGATATAAATGCAATCTAGGACAATAAGATTTTAATGGGCAGAAATATATGACAATTTTATGGCTTCCGTTGTCACCAATTATAAACAACACAACAGGAAAGGACCGGGCTGAAATATCGTAACTGTTTACTTCTAAGGCAGGGACTAGTTTTTTTACTCTACATTCCACCATTGGGAAACGTTCATGACATAATATTGACCCTGTTTTGTCTACAGATCAACGGAAATTGTTGCGGCACGTGGTACGCGTGAAGTATTAGAGTATTAATTGACTATAATTAAATGACTTTAGTATCTTTGAGTTTGAAGTTGTACGGGTTACATCAGTTGAAAGGGACACAAGAAAATCTCGACTGTAAAACTCTATGACTGATTTCTCGTATATACGAAGATGTAATACAATTCTTCTTCCTAGTCGTAAAGCGTCCAGTCGTAGAGGGCTTTGACGACTAGACGACTGGGAAATGTTTACGACTGCTGTCGCACTCATGTGTGAACCACATATGTTTCTTCCTATTCGTAAAGCATCCAGTCGTAGAGGGTTGTGACGACTAGACGACTGGGAAATGTTTACGACTGCTGTCGCACTCATGTGTGAACCACAATGTTTTTTCCTATTCGTAAAGCATCCAGTCGTAGAGGGCTGTGACGACTAGACGACTGGGAAATGTTTACGACTGCTGTCGCACTCATGTGTGAACCACAATGTTTATTCCTATTCGTAAAGCATCCAGTCGTAGAGGGCTGTGACGACTAGACGACTGGGAAATGTTTTACGACTGCTGTCGCACTCATGTGTGCACCCACAATGTTTCTTCCTATTCGTAAAGCATCCAGTCGTAGAGGGCTGTGACGACCAGAGGACTGGGAAATGTTTACGACTGCTGTCGCACTCATGTGTGAACCACAATGTTTCTTCCTATTCGTAAAGCATCCAGTCGTTGAGGGTTGTGACGACTAGACGACTGGGAAATGTTTACGACTGCTGTCGCACTCATGTGTGAACCGCAATATTATACAATTTTTCTTCCTAGTCGTAAAGCATCCAGTCGTAGAGGGTTGTGACGACTAGACGACTGGGAAATGTTTACGACTGCTGTCGCACTCATGTGTGAACCGAAATATTATACAATTGTTCTTCCTAGTCGTAAAGCATCCAGTCGTAGAGGGTTGTGACGACTAGACGACTGGGAAAGGTTTACGACTGCTTTCGCACTCATGTGTGAACCGCAATATTATACAATGTTTCTTCCTAGTCGTAAAGCATCCAGTCGTAGAGGGTTGTGACGACTAGACGACTGGGAAATGTTTACGACTGCTGTCGCACTCATGAGTGCACCGCAGTATTATACAATGTTTCTTCCTAGTCGTAAAGCATCCAGTCGTAGAGGGTTGTGACGACTAGACGACTGGGAAATGTTTACGTCTGCTGTCGCACTCATGTGTGAACCGCAATATTATACAATGTTTCTTCCTAGTCGTAAAGCATCCAGTCGTAGAGGGTTGTGACGACTAGACGACTAGGACATTTTTACGACTGCTGTCGCACTCATGAGTGCGCCGCAATATTATACAATGTTTGTTCCTAGTCGTAAATCATCCAGTCGCAGAGGGCTGTGACAAATAGACGACTGGGAAATGTTTACGACTGCTGTCGCACTCATGTGTGAACCACAATGCTATCTTCCTATTCGTAAAGCATCCAGTCCTAGATGGTTGCAGAACTAGACGGCTCTAAAACGTCTACGACTGCTGTCGCTCTCATATGTACATCACAATGTAAAATAATGCTTCTTAACCTGTTGCACTGGTTTAAAACTTCATGAAGCGCCATGACAATTCGCTGTGTCCGTACAGGGCTTGAATTCAGAGGCACAACTGTGAAGAAACATTAAATGTTGAATGATCTCAATTTGCTTAATTCAGTTGTTATTTAGATTGTAGTACCGTATGTTAAAAGGCATGTGGGTTGTAACATTCTATAAAACCTCAATAAATATTAAATTTTATTCGATAAAATTTTAAATTTCTACATTCAATGTTCAAAATGCACTTAACAAATAAAAAAACATTTTTATGTTTAATCACACATTCATTTCTTTGTCAAACCAACTATACATTAAGCAATATATTCCAAATATTCTATACTTTCTATTATGGAGGTCATAAAAGTATTGTGGTATTTGATCAATATCTGACATATATTGATCAGTTTGTCTGTGGAGAATATAAATAGTTAATAATGTAAATTTTTAGAAGAGTAAGGAAACTTTTATTTTAATGATTTACTTAGTGTATTTCAATGGATCACGATTTTGATCAAATAACATGACCTTGTAAATCGTAATATTTTTAACGACATCTGGCACTCTTCTATTAATGTAATAAACATGTATGATTTCTATTTAAAATAATGTAGTATAAAACTAGAGCAAAATCAGAGATTCAGAAATGTTCCCTAGACATATGTTAGTAATAATAACATATTTATATTTTTCATCATCAACAGTTACGTACCAATAAATAAAAATGGACGTCTTAATGGCTCTCATATAGTCTGCCGAATTCCACATAAATTTTGTGAATAGTTGGTTTACGGTAATGCTCGGGATCAAATTTTCTCTCTTAATAAAATTGAACTCTTCGTGTAATTTTTGCTAGGAAACTGAATTATTTTGCACCAACTGATGTTTATTACTAAATAAAATATCTAGTGCCACTCTGCTTCTTAATTTTGGCTTTCTTGGTGTTTGACACTGCAAACATCTCGTATTGTTAAAGCAATACAATCGCATTTTTCATTTGGCTGATTCAAAACGAGAATAGCCATGGTCCTTCAAAGGTCAGGTGTCCAATATCCAGGCTATACCCTAAGATTTCTTTTTCTTCTCTAAACAGAATCAACTCCAACTGCTTAAATATTAGACTACCCTCAACCATGCTTATCTGTCAACAACACAAATTCATATGCTGGGAAAAATGTCTAAAAACTAATTTAATTATGTTGCTATGCCACACGTTAAAATACCACATTAATCATTATGTTTAAAAATTCATTCACTTTAAAATATCTTCACGGTTACCATGGATTCACGGAAAAGATTTTCCACGGGGTGATATGCGCCATAATTAATGTTGCTTTTATAAAAATCAAGCTTTATAAAAACTTTAATCATATTCAAGGTGCTGAATCACTTCAGAATGAAAATTCAGATTCTCGAGTGATAACACCATTTCTCATATTCTAACAAAAACAGGTAGGTTATAGTGAAGTGTTTGTTACGGTAGAGGAAGCCTACAACGGAGCCGAAGATTCTAAGTAAACACATCCACTACTGAGAGTTTCTGATAAGGTACTCACAATCTTGTTTGAGTTTCATTCTACGATAGGTAAGGATATTATTCCTGTTACTCGTTTTACCAATACTATCGTGTTACCAACATTAACTATATGTAATTCAATCTGTTAGATCCATCGTTTTTTATAGAGTTTAGGATAAGAGGTCCTGTATTTAGAGAAGTAGAGGGACAAGTGGACACCAGCGTGTTCAACAAACGCTGTGCCGCTGCTGCAGAGAGTGGGCACTTCAAAATACGGCTGCACTGCACCGTCGGTGCGCCGGTGTAGAGTGTACAGTGCAGATTACTTGACTTACGTAGCGTCACGGAGTTCTTGTCATTAATAATTTTTACGAATACCTTTACCTCTATTATTTCTGCCACTTTACATATACTGTGGAGTACTGCATTTTATTCGACTAACTAACACTCAAAATACGGCTGCTGACTGAATGCTGCACTGCACCGTCGCGTCAGTGTAGAGTGTACAGTGTAGAGTGCTTGACGTACGTAGCGTGACGGCCTTCTTGACATAAATAATTTTTACGAATACCTTTACCTCTTTTATTTTTGTCACTGCAAAAAACGTATACTGTGGAGTACTGCATTTTATTCGACTCGCTTACAATAATATATGTCAGACTAGACGATGACATTAACCAACTGCACACTGTTTGTAATTCAGGCTTCAGTTATTACATTTATTTATCAAGAATATTGGCACAAGTATATGGTACACACCGTATCGATACCCATTTAGCTTTGGCACTATTTGCATCTTCTTCGTATTTTATAACAACATATCTGGCCATAACCAGTGGGTCCAGTAAGTGTGTCCTACCCTACCCAATTTTACATGCCAAATTTTTATATATATATATATATATAAAAAATTTATGTATATCCATAAATCCTAATTACGATAGGCCGAATACCAACAAAGTGTCTGGTCGTCCGATTACCTTTTGGTCATTAGATAAGCTTATAAAAAGCACAAGAATAAAAATCAATAATATATTTATTCTTTTCCAGTATATGTATTTCTTTCATTCGGTTAGGCAAGTTTAGTCATTTTTACCTGAAAACAAACACAATGTAAGTGTAGTTGGCATGATGCATGCGTATCGGTCGCATGTCGTTTCATTCATATGTAGGCTTATCCTTTGTTTTCATAACCTACATTCATAATTTTGACTATAGGCCTTCGCAAAGTTTTTTTTAAATAGATAAAATATTTGTAATTAATATACACACAACAAAGTTAGTGGATTTATATTTACAAATTACGATACATGAGATCTATGCTCCATTCATTCCATATACGTAGTAATATCAGCCAAGCGGTAAAAAACCTTTAATGGTTAGCTTGCTTAATGAAATCATAGGTTAACCGAAAATATTACAGTTTTTAGTAAAAGGAACAATACTTGATCGTATATTGGAGGTCATGAGAAACTTCAGAGGACTAACATTTACAATATAATCTGTTTCTAATTTGTTTGATCTGTTTGTTTATCTGCAGTGTTCTGGTACTACTTTCATCAGCAACTGCCGGGAGAAGCTCCGCTAAATGTTTACCCAATCAGCTTAGCCAAGTTAAGTAATTTATTGTTACCTATTACGTGGTAATTGGGAATTACATTTCTAGTACTATAAAATGTTATGGTAATTATAGTAACTCCCCAGGAGGGTTCACTTCTGACTGGTTTATACCTTCCAGTTGAACTCACAGTGGACACAACAAATACCGACGTGTCACTTAAATCCGGGCAACCCTGATGATGTCCAGAAGCTGCAAATCACAAATTTCGAGATTTGGTACGAAAGGGTAATTCAATACCCTATCCCCGCAGGTCCAGTCTACTGCAGGAGATGATAGTTGGAGTTGGTGGGGTTCGTTCTCTAAGTATAATTTTTATTTATGTAATTAAACACATATTAAGTAATGAATTTAAAATTAAAGCTATTTACTAATATATTTCAATCGAACGACAAGATTCCTATTTGATGAACATAAAGTTGTACTATCGTACATTCGTATCTTTAAATTATTTAATATGTGAGAGATAATAAGTAACGAGTAAGTAAACACTGGGTACTTTACTTTGTAAACGAGATTACAAAGTAAAGTTCAAGCTAAACTGTATACTTATTACATTCTTTTAAAGGATCTATTAAACTGGAAGCATTACGTAGTTAATTAGCTTTTAATATGTAGATGGTAAAATTTGCCTTAACAATATCAATTCTTTATAAGTTGTGCTTTTAATTTTTAAAAGTTTATAAAAATGCAGAGTACACGGATAATCTTGCAGTAAAATTATTCCACTAGTACAGGTCTCCTCTAATTAGCTGAGCTTGTCTCTTTCCCTAACCCGCGTCTTTGATCCCTCATTACAATAAAGAACATTATGCGGTATTTTGTCTGCTACATTTTCATTACCTACATACAGATTTTGTTTTGGTAAGTAGTAAAATATAATTTTAAAACTGTTAGGTAGTTAGTAGAGTTTCAGCAAAATGTAAAGTAAAGTAAATATATCTTATTTTACTAGGCGAGGTTAAGGCTAAGAAAACCTCTCTAATACTAACACTTACGAAATATACGAGATATTATGTTTAAAGCTTGTTATTGACGGTGGAAAGATTTACAGTGTGACATTTCGGATATCGGTATTTGCCATAGTTATATGTTATAGAACGTATAACACAGCGTTTCAAGGATTGGAATCTATTCTCTTAGTCAGGTGGAGGAGGTATAAGTACAGATAAAAATAAACGAGATATTTTTTGTGGCTGTGTAACTACAATAAACGGATACTTCCGTCATAGTAACACAGCTTGATACATTAACACAGCTTTAGATTAGTTATTTACATGAAGAAGAGACCAGATTGCAGATCTAGAAAAGTATTGTTACTGATTTTTTTATTATTTTTTATCACTACTTATGCAAATTGTATTCTGTTTGCTCGTAAACGTTGTTAAAAAATACGAAGAACTACCAGTACTGATCTTATGTAGGCAAAATTATTTGTCCTCTGTACAAAGTAGTCATAAGGCTTTGAAAGAATATTGTAAATACACAGGTAATAAATAAACTATATTCATTACCTCTCCTTCCTAAATTGTAAAACACGCTCTAGTGGACAAAAAGCTTTTCTAACGTTACTTATCTGTAGAAAGAACTACAATGAGTTGCATCTTGTCACAGTTATTAATAGGAATTTAAAGACTTTCACGATTTTGTTTTGGCTAATTAATAAAAAATTTGATATAGTTATACTTAAATTTGAACTTTAATTTCATTTAAATAAATTTGGCTAATGTTTATATTTTCCGAAAGTAGGGCTTTTCACTATCAACTTTTATAGCTCACAATAATTTACTAAAACAAAGCCTAAGGCCTTTTTGTTCGTAAGACAGGAAGGAGATAATTCACTTACGAGATCATTACGTTTCTCTTTGCCTTTGTGCTACTCTTCTTAATGTTCCTTTTAATCTTAGCACGTTAATGGCCGGGAAGTTGGAAGTTTCCTTCACGTCGACAAAGTCACTTTAAAACTAATAGTGTCAAATCTCGTATTGGTTGGTGTACATGGGTCAAGACATGTATGGTAGAAAGAGAGTTTAGGAGGGTTACTTCAGGCTGATGTATACCTTCCAGTTAAACATTCACTAGACGTAGCAGAAAACGACGAGTCACTAAAATATGGGCGACCCTATCGATGTCCAAGACTGGCACATCAGTAAATGGAAAAATACATAGAGGGGTGAAAAGTTAGAACGATATGTCTAATCTACAACGGAGGATTACCGTTCTGATGTTGGTGCCTGCTTTGACTGGAGAGGCGGTGTTGACATCGTCTCCCATCCTTAAAAGTAGAAATGACAGAAATCTTGTCCAAATCCTTCCTTATGGGTTGCAACAGAATGGGGCTCCTACCTTTAAGATTTGATGGTGTTAGAGTTGTTCTTCCAAACTCTAACATAGAAAGTGACTTCTCTGACCAGTTATATTTATAAAAATGGGATTTAAACACAAAAACCTTACCCAAAGTAAGTTTGATAAATATTACATTTAGTGTAAAAGGAATGGAAAGAAACTCTTGATTGAGAGCAATTATAAGCCGTTTCTGAACATATAGTTGTGCTTACGATATGTAAATTTTATTTTTTTACTTAATGGAAGTATGCTATTATATTTCCAGTACTATTTTATTACAAGAATAGAGATTGAAAGAGATGTTAAGGTCAGAGGCAAGTGTATTCACCCTGTTAAATGGATGGAAGAACATTAACATCCATTTGTTAGCCAGCACGCACAGTTCTAGCAGGGTTTCCGTTGTCTTGGAGACGTAGTTGTCCTTCTGCCAACCAGTTATATATGGGGTGGTTTTTGGTGCTAATTCCCCTCACCTGGTCATGAAAACCGGACCACAAACTGATGAGTAATGTTTCCTCCGGTAAAGCATTAAAATATTTTTTCTGAAAAATTATTTTAAACTAAATAGCTCTTAACACATTCGCAGTACGACTCCCAAAGTAAACTTAAAATTTGTGTTAGCAATCTTTAAATATTATGTACCTGAATTTCATATTCGACTCATAACAAAGGAAATAAATCAGTTAAAAATGTTCGGGTTTTAAATTGAGAATTGACTCTGTTTTACCAGGGAGATTAACTTTTTGAAGCGGAAAGGAGAATTGATTTAAACACGATATTTGATTCAAATGGAGTGGTATATTTTATTGTACTTGTTAAACAAATTAAAAAACCGTCTAAATTACAATATTATAATATTATAAATTATAATATTATAGCCCCCAGCAATAGTTCAGTGATACAATACAATCAATAACACTACGTTACAAGATATGCAATGTAATCTCTTTCCCAGGCGAATAAATAGCTGTGATTAACTAAATCATATGATTTTTTATGCTTGTTTAGATTGTAGTTATGTTAGACATTAACTATAATCTAGGTTAAAGTGAGTAAATCACACTAGAGCGTTGGGTAGGGTTGGTTTACTTTGGATTAAGGTTGTGAAATATTATAATGTATTGTGAGCAGGGGCTCTTGTGAGACGATTTAAATAATAGGTTTGATTGGCAATAAAACACCCTCAAATGAACCAACACATATTTTATTTGTAATAGCATCTCATTTAATTGATTACAATTTTAAATAACAATGGATATCATCAAACCGACATATTGAACACAACTTTCATACAAATTATGTTTAATCTTATTCATTAAAATTTATGATGTGTTGCTATAAATATGTGTTCATGAACTAACGTGAGAAAACTTTGTTTTAAAATATCTAAAGATGTACATGAATGTAGGCTACATGATTAATGCAAAAGAGTGACTTTTCCTAATTGAGAACATTTAACAAAAATATATGGAACAAGAAAATATGAATTTCAATATTAAACTATTCATCTGTTTTCTACACATCATAATCTTTTCTTTTCATTAATTTACGTACAGGTACTTTAGAATTGTAAATGAAACGTATTAAAATTATTAATGAACCCTGATATATAATTCTACGTTCCTAAAATTAAATACAAGATTATCTTAACTTACATTTTGTTTGCACTTGACACTTAGTACGCCTAAAAGACTTTTCTCCGCACACGAACACAAGCACTGGCACTCCCGAACGTCGCTTTTCGAATCTAGTCCTCGACTTCTTGCCTCTCTACACACACCCTCTCTCACTCTCGCTCTCTCTCTCATCTTCACTCTGTCATTTTAGATATCAAAACATGACATTTCCACAAACACGTTGTCAAAGAACTTATTCTCACAGATGAAAAAGGTAAAGTTTTGTGATTGGTGTAGATAGTGATTTATATTCTTATTACGCGGCACACAATATGTTTTAAATTACGACGTATAACTATTAATATAAATTATATATTAATTGAAACTTAAAATATAAACATGTAATATTAAATTTACATTGTATCATAAATAATTAAATTCGGTACGTTGGCAAGAGATATAAAAGAAACCTCAGATGGTTTTGAATGAATCAAATCAGACGAGTGCGAGTCAACGATATTACAATTTTCACGCTCCGCTGGTTTAAAACAACATTCAGTTAAACCAAGTTGTAGGCTTTGATATATTTACATACTCCGTTCCCGGCAAATGGGAAATCTCAATATTCGGCATATAAAAACTTTGAATCTGTAACGGTTGTGTTTGTTTTTTCTTATCTCGAGAATACGTAAGAATACGTCCCAATATTTAATTGCAAATCTCTTTATTGCTTTAGTCACTCTAGAATGCCACAAAACTCTACCCTGGAATAAATTTTTTAAAATCCAATAGTTGCTGAATAAACTGTGAATAATTCAGTGATATAGAAAGTAAAATGTGATGGTATTTAAAAACATGGATAGAGAATAATAAAAATTACTACAAGACATAAACAACATTAATCCCACATTAAGTTCAACAGATAATAAAAGTCTTCAATAACAAACCACTGTGTTAATTCTTGAAACACCATATAAAAAGAAAACATAATATTAATGAAAACTGTTAACATCCAAGATATTTAATTAATGGGAATCCTGTTACTTAAATCAAGGAAATACAGAAGATTTAATAAATCAAGAAGATGGACCATTACGAAATTCATTATTACTTTCATGAATATTAAAAGATAACTTTCAAAATTTGTTTAGTACTGTGACAGTAATAACAATTATTATTTTACATACTACGTAACAAAAGGACAAACTAATAATAAAACCTCATATGTGTAACTGTTATTTAGAACAAAAAATTTACTTTTTATATTTATTTTTGTGATTTACCTGAAAAAGATAGCCATGCTAACAAATGGTCCCAAAAAATATAAACTTAATAGTATTGTTTCGTAAGTTTTTTGATGTAGAGATTTAGTTAAGAAAAGCCGATACAAGCTTAATCTTCATTTTAGAGTCGTGGTCTCAAAGATGAAGTCCATATAATGACATATTACCACAATAAGTGTGTTTTTTGAATGGTGCAAGACAATTCGTCAACGATTAAGCATTAAAAAGGTATTTGATTTTCCTTTTATAGCGTATAACCCTCAAGGATCTGAAACAATTGGATAAATAAAGCTAATAAGAATCCTTGAGAAAATGAAATAATTCAGTTTTGTAATGTCTAAATATGATGAAGAAATAGCATATTCGCCAATGGAGAGAAATTATGTCATAGTAATTAGAGTAAGAGCATAATATGATGTTAAATTATAGATTCATATGATAATTGTGAATCAAAAGCAAAAAACATTTATGATATATATCATTTCAAATTTCATTGTTAAGAAGTTCGGAAATTCAACAACATTGTGACTGACTCAAACCTTACACTCATAAATATGTGAAGAAGCATTTCTGGTTTATTATATTTATAAGTTATATTTTATACGTCATTGTAGGGTTTGCTTAGTTTCCGTGGTGAAAGAAATATTTACATACTCGGTCTGAGAAGCCTGTTGTGGTTAAAGATCTTTTACTTCCAGTCTGCAATCTTCTTCCTGTCTAAACTATTCCATGTGTCCCAACAGCGACTGCACTATTGCCCCGATATGGAAAATATATTTATATACTCCTACGTTGATCAGAAAAGTCTATTTCAGTCAAAGAGTCTACAGCAGTCTATTTCAGTCAACATGCATTGGCCAGAATTGCATTGTTTAGTCAAAAAGCGTGTAAGTCCCGTGTAAGGTATTTCCGGTGCATCAATGGTGTTCAAATTGTTGCCCTGATCGAAATGTAAGATAAATTCATGGTTTTCTTTTCTTTGCGGATTTTGGACAACGAGAAGGTGAAAAAATTACAGGTTTTTTAGGGAATCTGGCTACTAATCTATATATTTCCCCCAGTGTCATATCGTAGGACATTGTAAGCCGTAAGCCATTCATAGAGAGGTCGATATATTAAAAACATTTATGTTTATGTTTCGACGCGGTATAAGCTGGAAATCGTTAGCTGTTAAAGTTTAGGGTAGAGATCTTATTAAATTACATCCGGATGTTATAAAACTGTTAACGTGTCTATAGGAATGTTAATTTCCATAAACCAATTACAACTATTTTTGTTTCAGTATAAGAACGATCAAGTGACTTGTAAACCTACAACCCTTTATTTTAAACAATGCACAACTCCCAATGGAATCCAATAATTAAACTCAGTATAATTAATAGAAATTTTAATTATAATGAACACCAATAATAGATCTTTTTTTACTTTTAATTTATTGACACTATTTCTTATTTATAAACCTTCAGATGTTGACATTTCCAGACTTATAATATTAACAATAAATCAAATCATTCAATAATTGTGTCCTTCAAGTTCTCAGTGCTAATATTTTCAACACAAACTCAAAATAAAAATTATGGTTGCCTGTAAAGTCGGTTTTACGGGCGAAGATTTTACGTGACAACGTCTTTTTCTCGGTAGAATATTTATTGATATGAATATTATTAAATTGCACAATAGGAACAAGGAATTGAATGAAAATAAGAATTGCACAAATTTTAACTATAGAAATATATTTTGTTTACTAAAACATTGTACATAATTTGAAATTAATTAAAATTTGTTATTGTAAATGGTAAAGTTGAATAAAACATTTACTAAAATTGGAATTTGAAATTCTTGCTAAACACAGTTAAATTCTAACTCCGCGCGTGGTGATTGGTCGGTTTAGTTCGTTTGTTTGGTAGCACTGTTATGACAGGTTAGAGGTTATAATTTGTTATTTTAAATGTTTGACTAGCAATACGCGCTGTTTCTTCTCAATCGACTGAATTACGATTGATTGCAGAGTGATTTAAACTAATAATTTACTTAACACTATCAACATTTGTCAATAGTATGACATAACCTATAAACTCAGTTTCTCAACTTTTGTGTCAATCTAACAATTAATCAATCAATCATAGTTTACGATAATGAAATATCAGTGTACAATTATTTACCTTTATTGTTGTAGTTGTTGTAAATGACGAATCTAAACACTCCACATTTTCACGAATAAACATAGTTATCTGCTTTATCCCGTGCGGCGGACCCACAGTTATCTGCTTTATCCCGTGCGGCGGACTCACTGGACGGGCATAGTAACGTTACCGGGCGTTACACTTTTTCATGAGTGACTCCGAGCCGCAACCTAATTTAAGACGTTGTCACGTCAAAAATCTCCATTAAATTTCAAAATAAAATAAATACAAAATGAAACAACTAATAAAATAAGACTTGTTCTTAAAATAAAAATCAAACAAATTAAGGTAATATTAATAATTAAGTAGGAAAAAAGACAATGTCCAACCAGTTAAACTCAAAGTTTTATCAATCACTAAACTCCTTATTTGCTGAAAAATATTTGGTCTTTCTAATTACTAAGTCTGCAATTTGGTACGCATAGCTTATATCATGTTGTATGAGTATCTCAAATTTAAAGTAAGAATTAAAATACGGCCCTAAATAAATATTTAATTTTAATAAAAATTTCAAGCTAGTTCAAGTTTTGCAATAGTTAGAGGGCTTGGCTGTTATAAGCTAAAATAAGAAGCATAAATACATTTTTAACGTTTTAAAAAATAATTTTGACGTGACAACGTCTTAAATTAGGTTGCGGCTCGGAGTCACTCATGAAAAAGTGTAACGCCCGGTAACGTTACGATGCCCGTCCGTGGGTCCGCCGCACGGGATCCGCACGGGATAAAGCAGATAACTGTGGGTCCGCCGCACGGGATAAAGCAGATAACTATGTTTATTCGTGAAAATGTGGAGTGCTTAGATTCGTCATTTACAACAACAACAACAATAAACGTAAATAATTGTACACTGATATTTCATTATCGTAAACTATGATTGATTGATTAATTGTTAGATTGACACAAAAGTAGAGAAACTGAGTTTATAGGTTATGTCATACTATTGACAAATGTTGATAGTGTTAAGTAAATTATTAGTTTAAATCACTCTGCAATCAATCGTAATTCAGTCGATTGAGAGGAAACAGCGCGTATTGCTAGTCAAACATTTAAAATAACAAATTATAACCTCTAACCTGTCATAACAGTGCGACCAAACAAACGAACTAAACCGAACAATCACCACGCGCGGAGTTAGAATTTAACTGTGTTTAGCAAGAATTTCAAATTCCAATTTTAGTAAATGTTTTATTCAACTTTACCATTTACAATAACAAATTTTAATTAATTTCAAATTATGTACAATGTTTTAGTAAACAAAATATATTTCTATAGTTAAAATTTGTGCAATTCTTATTTTCATTCAATTCCTTGTTCCTATTGTGCAATTTAATAATATTCATATCAATAAATATTTCTACCGAAAAAAAGACGTTGTCACGTAAAATCTTCGCCCGTAAAACCGACTTTACAGGCAACCATAATTTTTTTTTTTGTTTGACTTACATCATTAAAAACAGAGAATACTGTTGTATCATGTAACGTACACACTTCATCTGTGTGAAAAGGTCGATATAACTTTAAAACGTCGGTATAAAAAAGAAGCATAATATTGCACAATGTAAGGGCATTAATGAATATAATGTAAAAAGTGCCCAAAGTGCGTTGTATTAGCCTACCGACTCATGTGCAGTAACAAGAGTTGCTTTTAAAGTTTAATACGTACTGGTAATTAATTTTGAGGTAAAATAAAAACTTACAAAATTCTAAGATTTATACGCCTCATATTCAGATTTTCCATTTTCCAAAGGCTTTGAGTATGTTAATATATCAAAGCCTACAACTTGGTTTAACTGAATGTTGTTTTGAACCAGCAGAGCGCGAATATTGGAATATCGTTACACGCACTCGTCTGATTTCGAGTCTTTCAAAAGCATCTGAGGTTTATTTTATATCTCTTGTTGACGTACCGAATTTAATTACTTATGATGCGATGAAATTTCACATTAAATGTTTATATTTAATTTTTATTCATATTTTATATTAATTTAATAGTTTATACGTCGTAATTTGAAACATTTTGTGTGCAGCGTAATAATAATATAAACCACGACCTACACCAGTAATAAAACTTTACTTTTTAATCTGGACAATTTTATGGAGTAAATGGACAATTTTTTTGTGGATTTGTCACTATGAGATGTCTATAGAGACAGAGAGTGAGAGAGTGTGGGAGAGAGGGGGAACGTCAGCCGCTGTTCACTTCATTGGTATCAAATAGCCTGGATCGCTTCCGCCCCCGCTTTGATGCCTGACAGGCATATTGTGTGTCGTTTTACATATTGGCCAACGGACGCGTGATTTCGAGATACCAGCAGGAAAATACGCTCTGTGTGAGTTTCACTTCAATTGTTATGTTATGCCCAAATGTATCATCGACTTGTATTTCAAATTACTATATTTATAAATGCTTAATATAAAAAAACCAAACCTAAAAGCTTAGTATTATATTAATGTAGTGTCCTAAATTTATAAAAAACTATCCAAAATTTACCATATGCAAGTTTATATAATAGGCATACTCATATCTTGTTAAGTTTACTGTCTGACATTCTGTGTGTTTTTTTTTTTTTTTTTTGTTTTTTTTTTTGTGGGGAGGGGGAATTACAGCTATAAATTGAATCTTAATCATAATAATATTGTAAATGCGAAAGTGCCTTTGTATGTTTTCTTTGATTTCAAAGGCATATTGTTATGTCGTTTTGCATATTGGCCAATGGACGCGAGATTTCAAGATACCAGCGGGACGCTACACTCTATGTGTATTTAATTTCAATGGTTATTTATGCACAAACTCTTTTTTATTTTTGTTAAATCTTAATGAGAGGAAATTCCAAATATGCAGATTGTCCATTTATTAATCTATCATCTCTATTGTCATGTCAAAATAAGGAAGAAGTGTCACTTAAAATGTAGCCATACTCAGCTTAGTTTATAGTATGTCTGTTTGCTTTTACTAGGAAAATTATATACTGAAATGGGTAAGTGCATAAAATTTAACCTTCCCAAATTTGCTGCCTAATTAAGACCTGTTTTAAAATCATATGCATAAGATTTTTAAATGATGGCCATAAAAACTTTGTAACTGCAATCATCGTAAATCTAGGTACTACACGATATGTTTGTATAATAATACTGAAATATAGATTAACATTTTGATTCCAAATGTATTTCCCTTTACAAATAATAACCAAATTATAAAGCTTTATCTGACCGGCATCCCTCACTTAAAATATACTAATCGAATTATTATTTTTCTATTGCCAATGGATTAATTTATATAATTAATAGAAGTTACCCGCATTTTCGGGCGCAGTTTTGTAGGCTTTGCAAGTGTGTCAGAACTTCTGGTTCGAGTGAATTATATTTCCGTAGCCATTTTGAGTTTACCTTGTTGCAACAGTAAACTCATCTGTAAAAATGCACATGTTTTGCTATTTTAATGTAATCTGTTCTTAACCTTTTTTTTCTATAATCGATTTAGACTTTATGATCAAGAAAACGAATATCCATAGAGAAGTCTGAGGACCTTAAGACAAATCTTAAGACAAATCCACAAAAATCTTTAAGTGTATAGTAAAAGTTGGATAGATGGTAACTCTTGTATATGTACGTTACAGTTCTGACCCATCACTGCTTACTTAATGTTTGTTAACATGTACAGTTAGAAGTGTAATTTTACTAAAAACTTTTAATATTCTTATCAGGAAATTGTATTACTCTGTGCTCAACAGCAGTTGAAGAAAAGGTTGAAATAAGAATAGATGTCAATATCAAGCATAGGCTATTCTTTAATGACCATTAAAAAAGTACATAATATTAAGAAAATTAAAAAAATGGTTAAATTAAGTAAACATACAGTTGTACTGTCATAATATAATGTTTACACTCAATAGTTATTGCATTTACTATTCCCTTTCTATCAATAATATTTGTTTGCTATAATGTAATTTTAGAGTTCAAGATGGGATTTTTAGCAACATTAGAGACCAATGGAGCGTTTCCCGGAAGAAGTTTTGAAACATAAATAAGGCTATCCATATAATAACTAGGGATTAAAACAATTTTAATGTAAAATATTATAAGAATCAAGACTAAATTTTGTTTGTAGCGTGAAAGCACAACAAACAAAAAACACATTTATAATATTTACTAGGATATAGCTCTCAGTAACCTACTTCGGTTGTGTGTTAATTCCGGCTCTTGGAATCTTATTTCGGCTTAAAATATTTTTAGTGCAATATTTTTGGTTACCACGTTGTCTAGATACATAAAAAATATAAAAAACACTTAGGACTGACAATCCTACTTCGGTCAAAAGCGTCTTCTTCAGGCCGTTTGAATTCACTTTCAGCCCAATTTATGTATGGTGTCAAACCTCAGTTAGCTAAAGCATATGACAAAGCTTTATCTGACCGGCATCGCTCACTTAAAATATACTAATCGAATTATTATTTTTCTATTGCCAATGGATAAATACAGTCCAAGAAATAAATTGTCCTGTCGACCAATAAATTGTGGGGATCGAGGAAATATACACATAAGTAGATGGTGTCAAACCTCAGTTAGCTTTATTGTGGGGTTCGAGGAAATATTCACATAAGTAGATCTCACTTATAATATGTCACGTCAATGAGTTAATCATATTTCCCTGATAGAAAGAATATTAATACATACGCCTACTAAAATAAAAGAACATTTACTCCCGATATGAGGTAGAAATCCTTACTAAGTTCAAGGAACATTTTAAAATAATCGTACACAACAGGTCATACTGTTTTTCGGATTTAGAGTTTTTGGGAAAGAACGAATCGTTGAGACCACTATAAAAATGCCATATTACAATGTCAAGGAAAATAACCAGTTATTATTACTTTACGTGGAAACATTCAGAGCTTCGTTCATTAAGGGTGGGTTTTATATTACTGTTTTAATAGTATTTCTAAAAATAAACCATAAGTGTTTCCAAAGTCTGTTCGTTTCGTTATTAGTGAAATCTCGAAAAATATTATTAGGGTAACATAGTCTCCGTTATATGCACTCTAATACTAAGCACGGTGCACTTAATATTTTTTTCAAATTGTCCAATGTTAACAAACGTTTGAGCCTCTCAGACGAAAATCAAATGAAACACCAAATAAGGTATAATATTTTAAGTAGCTGTTCAATGCCAGGTAAATTTGCGCTGTTAACCATTCATATTATCATTATCTTTTCAATTTCTAAAGTGTTCATGGAAAGTTTTTCAATTTTACCTCCTTCCTCTTCCTTTACTCTTCCTTCTCAAAATCGAAGAGCGTGTATTTCTTGTTGAAAGCATATATTATGTAATATGATGGAATCCTATGACATTTTACAAACAGAAGTAGACATATCAGGTAAATATTGTGTCAATATTCAAAAGTTCAATTCTCAGTTCCGACCAATTAGTTCACTACCTGTCTAATTTACTTACGATTTATAGTTGAGTTTTCGTTATTGCACTAATCAAGAAAATAAACACAGGAAACATACTTAGGTTTTGGAATGCAACGTAGATAAAATAGATTATACTCGTATTATTATAACAAAATCACCTACTTCCATCGCTGGTGTTCTGTTTCCATTATATGGGAAAGAGTGCGCCATCCCTTTGTTTTTCCTCCATCCAAAGTCAAAATGCCACATAAGTGTCAAAAGAGCCAATCAGTTAGTACCTTACGTGCAAACATTCACAGATTTTTTATTAAGGTAGGGTCTAATAATATATGTAATATCATTTATGTATATGAAACACACACACACACACACACACACACACACACACACACACACACACAACACACACACACACACACACACACACACACACACACACACACACACACACACACATATATATATATACATATATATATATATATATATATATATAATATATATATATATATTAGATAGCATTTACAATGTTTAGATGGTGTATTCATCACTGGTCGCACTATAAAGTAAAAATGTGATAATATCCAATATATCTATACGATCGATATAATAACCATTGATCAATAATAACCATATTCATAACTGACTTGATATTCTTTATACTTATCCTGAGAAACTCCGTCTGTGCAATGTGCAATCTAAATACTTTCTAAAATTTAGATCTAAATAAATAAGTTTGCCCTTTTAGTCAGCTGTAGTTCTGAGTGTCAACAGCTGTTACAATCAGATAACTTTTTTGTTATATGTCGTTTCAATTATAATTTTTTTTTCCATAATATTCCGAGTAACTTTTCCTGATTTATCTTGGTAAAAACATTCCTCGAACATCAATGAATATGTTTAAGGTCCAGAGATTAGTGCATAGAGACACAATCACTTCTATTTCTAACAGAACCGTCTTAAGTGATCAATTTAGAATCCAAGCTTTATACCATAAATGTTATGTACCATAATAACAAAAATACTCTTCAATAACCTAGAAACTAGAAAATCGTACCGTGAAAATACTTTAAAATGTGAGGGATAATAAGTAATGAGTATTTAGTTACTTTGTAATCGCTGGGTCACGAGATTACAAAGTACGGTACAAACTAAACTGCATACTTATTAAATTGCTTGAAAGATCCATTAGATTAAAAGCATTACGTAGTTAATTAGCTTTTAATATGTAGATGGCAAAACTTGCTCTAACGACATTAATACTTTGTAAGTTATGTTTTATAATACTTTGAAGTTAATACAAATGAAAAGCAGATGGAAAATCTTGCAATAAAAATATTCTACTATTATAGTTCTCCTATAATTAGCTCAACTTGCTTCCTTCTCTAACCCGCGGCTTTGATCCGTAATTACAATAAAAAACCGTATTCAGTGTTCTGTCTGTTACATTTTCAGTACTACATAAAACTTTTGTTTTCGTAAGTAGTAAAATATAATATTAAAACATTTAGGTAATTAGTGGATGTCAAAAAATTTTAGTTTTATGTATACGAGATAATATGTCGTGGCTGTGTAACTATTATGAACAGATATTTCCGTCATAGCAACACAGCTCAATACATTAACACATATTTTATCTTCAACAGCTGTGATAATGGTTTGTAATGCATACTTTATATTATATTGGATTGATAAACCTCATTCGACGCTAAAAAAATACTTGTGTCTTGTTTTTACTACTCATTAGATTATTAATAATTATAGGCTGAGCGTTAGCGAAGTCCATCGTGTGAGTAGCTGAAAACATTTATTTCTGTCTACCACTCCGCACGATGTACGAGTGTCTGAAATAAAAAAAGTCAACTTTTAATTGATTTCTTATACTTTTTGTATAAGTATAATGAGTATCAAGTTATCTTTGAATGTAGTTATGTTAATTCGATCAATCTTTACCAAATGTAAGGAAGTGAGTAGCGTAATCAATTTTGATGTTAATTAGCTGAGCATTACCAAAACACGGCACTAGAAAAATGTCCCATTAGCTTAGTGTCTTCATTTTCCGTCCAATGTATGTAAAGAATGTCTCAAATTGAACACAAATGTTTTCGATGTTTGATTTGCGAAATATATTGTACATATATACATAATAATATAGAATTACTCAAAACAAAGCTTTAATTTAATTAAAACTCTACACATAATACAAACGTAAAGGAACTGATAGAAAACTAAAAGGTTCAACCATTCGCAACATTAAACATTCAAATTATTCTCAATTACTTTTCTCTTGGGTTTTAAATTTATTGATCCTTATCAATAATACAAATAAACTGCACTCGTTTATATTGTTAAAAATTACGAAGACCTAGATTAATTCACACACTTTCCACTATTTTGTGTTGGCCGATTTATAAAAACGTAAAGTAGTGATACTTACATTTAAACTGTTATTTGATTTAAAATGAATTTGGCTAACGTTTATAGTTTCCGAAAGCACAACTTTCCTCTGTTAACTTTTATTGCTCCCGTTAATTTATCAAGACAAAGCTTACGGCATGTTTGCTCGTAAGACAGGATGGAAGTAATTCACTTACGAGATCATTACGTTTGTCTTTGTCTTTGTGCTACTCTTCTTAATGTTCCCTTTAATCTTAGCACGTTAATGGCCGGGAAGCTAGAAGTTTGCTTTCCCGACGAAGAAGAAAGTTGTAACACAACCGGTAAGATATCTTACGCTGGTTTATACTTATTAAATTATGTCACTTCTAATATTTTCAGCATTTCATCAAGAAATTATTTGAAAAGTTTATTTTCCCATTCCTGAAATAGTTAGTTCAAAAGGAAGGTAATTCCTTGAGAACTTGGAACATCCTTATTTAATTTGTCTACCGCGTATAAACCGACATGTTATTAGTGTAATGTATAAAAACCGTTTCTGATCCCTTGAAAGTGTGAAATGAAGTTGAATAAAACCTGAGCAACTACACCTGCTTTATGAACTTACATCTAAATTAAATTAGTTAGAAACAATAAAATAATTTCCAAACTACATACCAGTTTAGTTATTTAGAGATATGATAGAAAGAGGGTCCAGGAGGGTTGACTTCTGGCTGGTTTATGCCTTCCAGTAGAACCCACACTGGTTACAGAAAAAATTGATATATTTATCTTTATAGATGTTTCAAGCTTCATTGACGCTCATCTGAAACCTTAGGCGAAATCTTTAAATTCACACATAAAGGACACCAACCACTTCATTGATACATTATCCCAGCCCTTGGATTGTAAACTAATTTTGGTGACAGTTGACGTGGAAACACTGTATACAAATATTCCTCATGACGATGACATAAGAACTGTTAAACATTTGTTGAATAATACCTACGAATACAAACCTACTTCTTTTATATCTGCCATAGTAACTCTTTTTTCTTATCAAGAATACTTTTAGATTAAAAAACAAAAATTAATTAAAAGTTCAAGGAACCGCAATAAGAACCAGGATGGTACTTTCATATACAAATTTATTTCTGGGACTTGTGGAACAAACATTTTTTAAATTTCCATAATTTAACCACTAGTTTCGTTCAGCTTTATAGTCCATATTTTATCAATTGGAAACATGGCATAACTACTTAAAAATATTTTATCCAACAGTTAAATTCCATTTTAATTTTAAAATTTACTTTTAACGTTTATAACAAATTTGTTCCGTGTCTATATGTTGATGTGTTTTTAGACAAGGGACAACTTAAAACGAAATCTATGTCAAAGATACAAATACAATACAATTGAATAGTTACACTATTTAAGCTGCTATCCTGATCAACTTAAAAACCTATTCAACCTAAAGTCTAACGGTTAGGGCAAAATCTTTGTTCTAATAAATCTGAATATGATTGCTACAGTAAAATATTGTTAAAATGCATTTAAAAATAGGGAATATCCTTCACAAATTTGTATATTATAGCATAAAAAACCAAACATTTTACTCTTAACAGATAAAATAAAAATGTATTACTACTTGCTTTCCAGACTATAAAAAATTAATGGTATTATAAAATTTGCTCATAATATTCTACAACCTTCACTTTAACAAGAAAATTTATTCAGTACTTCACCTAAAGTAATTTTTAAAAACCATAAAATTTTAAAAATGTATTAGTAAGACCTAAAATACCCTCTGACGAACTAACCCTAAATTTGAACAAACCTTTTGGTTGTGAACCTTGATATAAGCCTTGCTACAAAACGTGCATATAAATAGTAGTTCTGTAGTAGCACAACAAAAAGAAATTATCCGACAATTGGTAAAATGACTTGGGAATTGAACAATGTCATTTACCCATTTTTGTTTATTAACTGTACAAAAGTCTTCATTGGTCAGACAGTAACTCCAATGCACATTATAGTGAACAAAAACAAAAGTGATACACACCTAAAAATTAAATTAAATCCTTTATCAGCCAATGTAATGAGGCTTAACAAATAATTCAATGAATAATTTTATTTAAAATGCGTTAAAAAAATGTTTAATCCACACGAGATTAAAAGTAATAATTTAAAAATAACTTATCAGAGGGTTGTACAAACAAAACATCTTGATGGCCTAAATTTAAGATGTCGATAGTAATAGATATCAAATTAGTATTTAAATTTCATATTATATTATATTTCACAATCAACATACAAAATTATTTTTCATGATTATATTCTTTGTATCACACACTCACACACACACACACACACACACACACACACACACACACACACACACACACACACACACACACACACACACACACACACACTTGTGTGTGCCGAATTTTATGTTTCTAAGGTATTGGTGGGATTTAAAAACAAAGACATTGTTCTTGTAATGGACTCCATTTCTAGCCCTATGGATAGTTATAATCTTCATAATAAATCTGTTATTTGTCCATTGAAAGCATAAGACGCGTGTGTGTGTCAAATTTCATCCTTCTAAGTTGAGAATCGAAAAATAGTTTTTTATAGGCTGCAACTCTATTTCAGCTGCAATGAACGTTTTATGAGGATGAAAAGAGACAAACTTAAACTTTGCGGTTATTTGAAAGTTGGATAATTAGTGATGACGAATGAGTAAGTGAGTGAGGGCCTTTTATTTGCGATTATGTAGAGATAATTTTCCATCTTCTTGTTGTAATTGAAAAGACGTGAAAGATGAACAAAGTAATGTGGCAGTCGTTTTGAACGTAAGAAATTTTTAATCTCGCCGATTGATATCAGTTGTCAAACGCTGTTAATAAGACGGAATTGTAACTCAGATCCAATTCCAAATTATAATTCACAGTTGACAAGGGGCTTTATAAATACACTATGAAAGGTTTAATTAAATTTTTAATATCTGTCACTATTGCCTTTTCAACTTTCAACGCATAATATCAGATTATCGTGAGTGGCAATGACGTGTGCGAGTAATTCACTCTTTCCTGTCTGCCTTTTTTAATATCAAAAGCGAATGATGCAACACAGTTGGTAGTTAAAAAGTAACAAAAATTTTGTTTTTATTTCGATAAAAATGCAAAGGCTATATCCTGTTATACTTTTTAATTTAATGTCAAACAATGAAATAAGTAAAACGCATTTACGACTATTTCGAAAATTAAACGTATTTCTTGTTTCAATTTATTTACGTATATCAGCCATTTTTTGTATCTACTAGCAATTGAAAAGTACAATATGTTCCAATAATAACGATAGGCCCGCGCCTGCCAAGTAACGTATGTTGCTGCCAAAGTTTAAAAATAAACGTACAATGAGCCGTTATGTCCCCGCAACTCTTCAACTATTCCAGTAGACCATATATACTATATAGAAAAAGATGTCTATCAGTTACTGGACAGTTTATGAAGTAGAAAGGAAACAGTATTGGTCAGTATTGTTGTCGTTCTTATCTTGTCTGTCTCAGACATGCAATTACTGATTCGTCTTCATGATACCGATTACCTCAAATAACCTAGAGGTTTATATTCTGTTTGTGATAAGTCCTATCTCGAAGGATGTTTTTCCTTCGTTGCCATCAGTGCACGACACCGTTCCCTAGTCATATGTTAGTAACAATAAATTATTTAAATTTCATCCTCCACAATTGCGTACCAAGACATAAAAATGGACATCTTAATGACCAATCATAGAGTCTGCAGAATTCCACAAAACTTGTATGAATAGTTGGCTTACGGTAATTGTAGGACTCAAATCTTCTTTCATATTACAATTGAACTCTTCTGGTAATCTTTGCTAGGAAACTGAATTATTTTGCACCAACTGATATTTATTACTAAATATAATATCTAGTGCCACTCTGCTTCTTAATTTTGGATTTCTTGGTGTTTGACACTGTGAATTTCTCGTATTGTTAGAACATGTTCTAAATATAATCGCATTGTTCATTTGGTTAATTCAAAACGAGAACAGTCATGGTCTTTCAAAGGTCAGGTGTCCAAGAACAAGGCTATATCCTAAGATTTCTTTTCTTCTCTAAACGCAATCAACACCAACCCCTCAAATATTAGACTACCCTCATTACACACTTATATTTAAACTACACAAATGCATATGCAGGGAAAAATTCTAAAAATAATTTAATTATGTTGCTATGCCACACGTTCAAATACCACATTAATCATTATGTTTAAAAATTCATTCACTTTAAAATATCTTCACGGTTACCATGGATTCATGGAAAAAATTTTCCATGGGGTGATATGCGCCATAATTAATGTTGCTTTTATATAAATCAAGCTTTATAAAAACTTTAATCATATTCAAGGTGCTGAATCACTTCAGAATGGAAATTCAGATTCTCGAGAGTGATAACACCATTTCTCATATTCTATCAAAAACAGGTAGGCTATAGTGAAGTGTTTGTTACGGTAGAGGAAGCCTGCAACGGAGACGAAGATTCTAAGAAAACACATCCACTATTGAGAGTTTCTGATAAGGTACTCACAATCTTGTTTGAGTTTCATTCTACGATAGGTAAGTACATTATTCCTGATACTCGTTTTACACAATACTATCGAGGTACCTACATTAACAACTATATGTAATTCAATCTGTTGAATACATTGGTCGATTTTATAGAGTTTAGGATAAGAGGTACTTGTATTTAGAGAAGTAGAGGGACAAGTGGACACCAGCGTGTTCAACAAACGCTGTGCCGCTGTTGTAGAGTGGGCACTTCAAAATACTGCTGCTGACTGAATACTGCACTGCACCGTCGGTGCGCCGGTGTAGAGTGTAGAGTGTAGACTACTTGACTTACATAGCGTCACGGCCTTCATTAATAATTTTTGTCATTAATAATTTTTTACGAATACCTTTACCTCTATTATTTCTGCCACTTTACATGTACTGTGGAGTACCGCATTTTATTCGACTAACTTATGCTCAGTATTGTCAGACTAGTAGATATCATTAATAAACTATACAGTGTTTGTAATACAGACATCAATTATTAAATTTATTAATCAAGAATATTGGCACAAGTTTAAAGTATATAACATATCGATACCCATTTAGCTTTGGCACTATTTGCATCTTTATCGTATTTTATAACAACATATCTGACCATAACCAGTGGGTCCAGTAAGTCTGCCCTACTCTACCCAATTTTACATGCCAAATTTGTATATATATATATATATATATATATTTATATATATACATACATACACATAAATCCTACTTACGATAGGCCGAATACCAACAAAGTGACTGGTCGTCCGATTATCTTTTAGTCATTAGATAAGCTTATAACCAGCACAAGAATAAAAATCAATAATATATTTATTCTTTCCCAGTATATGTATTTCTTTCATTCGGTTAGGCAAGTTTAGTCATTTTAACCTGAAAACAAACACAATGTAACTGTAGTTGTCACAATGCATATGTATCGGTCGCATGTCGTTTCATTCATATGTAGGCTTATCCCTTTGTTTTCATAACCTACATTCAAAATTTTGACTCTAAGCCTTCGCAAAGTTTTTTTAAATAGATAAAATATTTGTAATTAATATACATACAACAAAGTTAGTGGATTTATATTTACAAATTACGATACATGAGATCTATGCTCCATTCATTCCATATACGTAGTAATATCAGCCAAGCGGTAAAAAACCTTTAATGGTTAGCTTGCTTATGGAAATCATAGGTTAACCGAAAATATTACAGTTTTTAGTAAAAGGAACAATACTTGATCGTATATTGGTAAGTCATGAGAAACTTCAGAGGACTAACATTTACAATATAATCTGTTTCTAATTTGTTTGATCTGTTTCTTTATCTGTAGTGTTCTGGTACTACTTTCATCAGCAACTGCCGGGAGAAGCTCCGCTAAATGTTTACCCAATCAGCGTAGCCAAGTTACGTAATTTATTGTTACCTATTACGTGGTAATTGGGAATTACATTTCTAGTACTATAAAATGTTATGGTAATTATAGTAACTCCCATGAGGGTTTCACTTCTGACTGGTTTATACCTTCCAGTTGAACTCACAGTGGACACAGCAAAAACCGACGTGTCACTCGAGTCTGGACAACCCCGTTGATGTCCAGAAGCTGCACACGACAAATTTCGAGATTTGGGGCGCAAGAGTAATTCGATAGGTCTAGTCTACTGCAGGAGATGACAGTTGGAGTAGGTGGGGTTCGTTCTCTAAGTATAATTTTTATTTATATATTAAAAAAACATGTGAAGTAATGAATTTAAAATTAAAGCTATTTACTAATATACTTCAATCGAAAGACAAGAGTCCTATTTGATGAACATAAACTACAAATTCGTATCTTTAAATTATTTAAAATGTGAGAGATAATAAGTAACGAGTAAGTAAACACTGGGTACTTTACTTTGTAAACGAGATTACAAAGTAAAGTTCAAGCTAAACTGTATACTTATTACATTCTTTTAAAGGATCTATTAAACTGCAAGCATTACGTAGTTAATTAGCTTTTAATATGTAGATGGTAAAACTTGCCTTAACAATATCAATTCTTTATAAGTTGTGCTTTTAATTTTTAAAAGTTTATAAAAATGCAGAGTACACGGATAATCTTGCAGTAAAATTATTCCACTAGTACAGGTCTCCTCTAATTAGCTGAACTTGTCTCTTTCCCTAACCCGCGTCTTTGATCCCTCATTACAATAAAGAACATTATGCGGTATTTTGTCTGCTACATTTTCATTAACTACATAAAGATTTTGTTTTGGTAAGTAGTAAAATATAACATTAAAACTGTTAGGTAGTTAGTAGAGTTTCAACAAAATGTAAAGTAAAGTAAATATGTCTTATTTTACTAGGCGAGGTTAAGGCTAAGAAAACCTCTCTAATCTTAACACTTAAAATTTAGTTAGAAATATACGAGATATTTTGTTTAAAGCTTGTTATTGACGGTGGAAAGATTTACAGTGTGACATTTCGGATATCGGAATTTGCCATAGTTATATGTTATAGAAGGTATAACACAGCGTTTCAAGGATTGGAATCTATTCTCTTCGTCAGGTGGAGGAGGTATAAGTACAAAAAAAAAATAAACGAGATATGTTTTGTGGCTGTGTAACTACCATAAAAGGATACTCCCGTCATAGTAACACAGCTTTAGATTAATTATTTACATGAAGAAGAGACCAGATTGCAGATCTAGAAAAGTATTGTTACTGATTTTTTTTTATCACTGAACTGTGGTAAATTTTCGGAAAAATCTTGATTCCTTTACAGTCTTCCTTTGTCAAAAAAATAATTCAAAAAAAGAATATCTTAAATTTTTTAAACTACTTAACGTTTGTAAGTAACCAAACTGACCCTCTCTGAACCGTTAAAATATATAACTAATTTAAAATATAAAATCTGTATTTCGCAAAGCAAACGTTCAAGATGTGTATCTTTTTTTCGATAACTCTCCCAATCAGTTTGGGCATCAAATAAAGCAAATATATTGGTTCGTGCAAAGCTTCACGAACAGCCGTTTAACCCCACTTAAGACCACGTGACTCAATTCTCAGTAACGCATTGCCGCGTCTGTGCATACTGCACACGGCTAATACAGGACGAAATGACGCTTGTTCAACTTTAAACATAATATACAATCTACATAAGAATATCTAGTTATAAAAAAAACTTTAATCAAACATAACACTGCACATATTAAAATTTGAGAGATTTATTTATATAAATGATCAAATTATTTAAGATTGCTTTTCAGCCAGGTTTTATATTTGTTGTTTTTTACTACTGATGCAAATTGTATTCCGTTTGCTCGTAAACATTGTTAAAAAAATATGAAGACCTACTAGTACAGTTCTTATCTAGGCAAAATTATTTGTCCTCTGTACAAAGTAGTCATAAAGCTTTGAAAGAACATTGTAAAAATGCATAGGTAATAAATAAACAATATTCAGTACCTCTCCTTCCTAAATTGTAAAACACACTAGTGGATAAGCAGCTCTTCTAAAGTTCACTTATCTGTAGAAAGAACTACAATGAGTTGCATCTTGTAACAGTTATTAATAGGAAGTCAAACACTTCCACGGTTTTTTTTTTATTAAATTTAATTAAAATAAAAAACATTTAAATAGTTATACTTAAATTAGAACTTTTATTCAATTTTAAATAAAATTGGCTAATGTTTATATTTTCCGAAATTACAACTTTTCACTATCAACCTTTATCGCTCACAATAATTTACCAAAACAAAGCCTAAAGCCTGTTTCTTCGTAAGACAGTAAGGAGGTAATTCACTTACGAAATCATTACGTTTGTCTTTGTCTTTGTATTACTCTTCTTAATGTTCCCTTTAATCTTAGCGTGTTAATAGCCGGGAAGTTGGAAGTTTGCTTCCCGTCGCCGAAGTTACTTTTAAAACTACAAGTGTCAAATCTCATATTGGTTGGTGTACACTGTACATGGGTCAAGACATGTATGGTAGAAAGAGAGTCCAAGCTGATGTATACCTTCCAGTTAAACATTCACTAGACGTAGCAGAAAACCCTATATATGGACCCTATCGATGTCCAAGAATGGCACATCACTAAATGGAAATTAAGATATAAGAGGGGTGCAAAGTTATATCGATAGGTCAAGTATACAACGGATAGTTACCGTTTTGGTGTTGGTGCCTGCTTTGACTTGAGAGGCTGGTGTTAACATCGTCATTTCTACTTTTAAGGATGCTTAAAAGTAGAAATGACAGACATTTTGGCCAAATCCTTCCTTTTGGGTTGCAACAGAATGGGGCTCCTACCTCCATGCTTTGATGGTGTCAGAGTTGTTCTTCCAAACTCTAACATACAAAGTGACTTCTCTGACCAGTTATGTTTCTAAAAATGGGATTTAAACACAAAAACCTTACACAAAGTAAGTTTGATAAATATTATGTTTAGTGAAAAAGGAATGGAAAAAACTCTCGATTGAGAATTATTTTAAGCCGTTATTGAACGTATAGTTGTGCTTATGATATGTAAATTTAATTTGTTTACTTAATGGAAGTAGGCATTAGTGTAAAATTTAAATACAAAATATAAGAATAGAGATTGAGAGAGATGTTAAGGTCAGAGGCAAGTGTATTCACCCTGTTAAATGGATGGCAGAACATTAACATCCATTTGTTAGCCAGCACGCACAGTTCTAGCAGGGTTTCCGTTGTCTTGGAGACGTAGTTGTCCTTCTGCCAACCAATTATATGGGGGAGGTTTTTGTTCCCTTCACCTGGACATGAAAGCGCTATCCTTTTTATACGAATCTAATTCCACCATTCATTTATATTGGTTTCATTAGAAACATTAGAATTGACTTCGGTGCCCTACCTAAGATATAATGGATTTGAGCAGCATTTTCTTGATTACATCTTCATGATTACAAAACTGATAAGTAATGTTTCCTCCAGCAAGACATCAAAATATTTTTTTCTGAAAAGTTATTTTAAACGAATATAATGTAGGAATATAATGGGAAATTTAGAATTGGCCCTGTTTTACCACGGAGAATAACTTTTAAACGCGGAAATGAGAATTGATTTAACAAGAGATTTGATTCAGATGGAATAGTATATTTTATTTCATGTATTAAATAAATTACAAAAATCGTCTGAATGAGGTAATTAATTAGCTTTTGCAGAAAATATTAAAACAAAATAATTTTTAAAACATAATATTATAGCTCCCAGCAATAGTTCAGTGATATAATACAATCAATAACACTACGTTGCAAGATATGCAATATAATCTCTTCCTCAGGCGAATAAATAGCTGTGATTAACTAAATCATATGACTTGTTTATGCTTGTTTAGATTGTATTTATGTGTTAGACATTAACTACAATCTAGGTTAAAATAAGTAAATCGTACTATAGCGTTGTGACACGCATAAGTCAGGAATCACTAAAGCCATGTCGTGTCAACTCCATGCACACTAACTCTAAAACATAGGCTTCGTAAAAAAAACAACATTAATGTTTCGAATATGGCAAATGTCTGTGAAAATGCTGTTTCTTTCAAATCTTTCCACCGACAAAATCAAGTATCAAACAGATGGTTTTAAATTTATTATAACCATTCTTTTACAATTAATTGTGCAGTTTATTCTTCCCTGCTTTCCAGTTAATTTTATTAGATACTAATATATCAGGCCTTATTAATTTCTTCAATATTCAAACATTTCTGGGCTAAATGACAGTAAGGTTGTAAGTGATAACGATTTCCTGATCACAGACTCTGGTATAATTTCCAAAGTTTACAATTTATAATTTAAACTAATATTGTAATTTGAGAATGATAACTTTGGTTCCTCTCAACTGTAATCTATGTGATTCTGTTAGTAATGTCAAGTCTATTTATAGAACAACTTTTGAGGCGGACTTACAACGTTTCCCGACTGGAAAGGACTCAAGAAAAAGTACCTTCACGTTCAAATTAATTGCGAAGTGCGTCATATAAATAATTTTCCAGCTCCGACTGGCAAAATACAAACAAAGAGCTAATTGGACGCTTTCACCGGGAAGATGTAATGTTTCCAACAGAAAGTTACTCTCCCTCGGGCCAACAACTCAGTTTTCCGAGAACTCACAACTCGGGTTCCGAGTTCTGCCTTGATTTCTTCCGCGATTGGACATTTTATAATTCTAAGCTGAAAATAATTATTTTGCGCCCGGCTCTGTGATTCATTTCAACGTTTCAGTTATATATTTTATTACATACTTATTAATATTTTAAAAATTTTAATTCTTTTTGTGACATTTCAAGAGTAGCAACAAAATTAAAAAAATAAAACTATGTAAAATTGTGATAGCATTATTAATTTTATGCATA
The DNA here is from genome assembly GCF_021130785.1 of Homalodisca vitripennis. Lineage (NCBI taxonomy): Eukaryota > Metazoa > Arthropoda > Insecta > Hemiptera > Cicadellidae > Homalodisca > Homalodisca vitripennis. The sequence continues at coordinate 101,378 of NW_025777262.1, forward strand.
TGGTAACGTGAAAACGTGTAATAATTACAAAAAGTTATAGTATTAAATCAAATTAAACACTAAACAAGAACTATATAATCTGTAACTGTACTTTATAATGTTTCAAAATTGTATCTGAAAAGTGCATAAATTAGCAGGGAAACAATAAAAAGATGTCGAGCTAAGAAATAACAGATAACTATCCGTAGATACGAACCTTCCTTCGAATTTAGTTTCGTAAGCAATTACTTTGAAATAAACGGTGCAAATAAAATTTTAAGGAAATCAGTTTGAAATAGTATGTAAAGACTGTGAAATACACCTGTTCAATAACCGGGACACTATATCATTATTTCAATAAAATTATTCATGTTATAATTATTTATCTTTAACTATGGTAATTAAATCCCAATGAGGGTTCACTTCTGGCTGTTTTATACCTTCCAGTTGTACCCACAGTGAATGCGGCAAAACCGATGTGTCACTTAAATATGGGCAACCCCATGTATGTCTAGATGCGACACATCACTAACCGCAAATGTCAAGACTCTAGGACGCAAGGATTCGATAGGTCTAGTTTACTGCAGGAGATGACTGTTGGTGGGGTTTGTTCCCTAAGTGTCAAAGGTTCTTGCCAGGCCTAGACATAAGGGTCTGCCACCCACTGCCTGCTTTGACTGGAGAGGCTGGTCCAGAGTTGGCTTTAGCTTCTTCGTAGGGGATATGCTTTGAGATTATTGACATAAATCCTTTCTCATGAATATTGGTAGGAGGTGCCCCCTACTACCAACCTTACCAATCCAAAATATTTTGTTATATCGGAAGCAGCGTAAAAGGTCCTTATAGTACTAGATGCAATTTTCTAAACCTACTTATCCTACAAGAAAGAAATTTGATTGCAATTGAAACATGCACAATAACTTAGAAAATTATAAATATAACTGTTATCTTTGATAGTAAATAATTTTTACTTACTTAAAATTTTTAATGAACTTACGTGCCATTACTAATCTAGCTGTAGTAGGCGTATACAATGTTGTTTTGGCCGCAAGTTTCTGATGTTACTAGTGTCATCAATCTCCGTCTACGATCCCTTCGGTAACGACTTTGTAAAGTAATATATTTTTATCAACTAAAAAAAATGATATAATTGAAAATAGGTAACAAATAATAATAATTGTTTTTGCCTTCTCGTTTTTTTTAGTTCGTAATAACGACGTATATGTTAAAATAATGGGTTTATAGTTTGTCTAACAAAACATATTTTGTCTCAAATAACTTGATTTGACTAGAAACGTATTTTGATTATATAGTTTTAAGCAATAGTTACATTATAACCATGTTATGTATTACTCATCAATATGGTAGTATAAACTATGATAATGTAATGACTAGCCCTATTTCGGTTTTGCAGGTGGTATCCGGACAAAGCACAGAAATCATAAAAGTATTAAAGAAGGTAAGTTAACTTTTTAAATTTTAATGTCCATTTTCTAGAGACTCTGTGGACAGATAGACAGGCAAACAGACAGAAAATAAATTTTGCGAGTCCACGAGGTAAAACTTCACCTAAAACTGATGCTAGGCAAGGAAGTGCTGCTCTTCTTAACGTTATAAGTTGGCAATTGAATTAATAGCGACTGCTGTTAATATTTGACAAAAAATACATGAAATGGATTTCCAAAATAACATTTATTTGCACAAAACATTTCCCGTAATTATGTATTATTTCACTGAAATAAATAAATTCATTTATTAATTTCTGTAAGTGTAAAATAATTCACTAAGACGCTGCTAGACAAATTTAATGTGTCTTCTTGGAACTGTGTCATGGTATATATTTTGAGTATGAATTGTGAAGGAAGAGCTGTGGTATTTCCAAATCTAATACTGCCCTAAAAGTTGTAATGTAATTATTGTCATAACCTTTTCAGTAAATGATTTTTTTAACTGTGATGCATTAAATGTGATCTCATCCTCTGAAAAAATTTAATCAACTGTTTGAAAATAATTTAATTAGTATTAAGAAGTAATATACAACCAACCCCATGTGAAAGTTTTGAGAGAAATAAATGCGGAAAATTAAGTTAGAAAGCACTACTTTTGATTAAAAAATGTACAATTGTAGTATCTTTAATCAATAGAAATTTTTTTTCGAGACAACCACACAACTTGTAACGTGAAGCAACAGCAAATAGCGGATTTGCAGCCTTTTAGCCGTGAGCTTCGAGTCTGTGTTTACTGACAGAAGGTTTTGTAACATTCACCATCACTGGCCGAAGGCATCTTCCGAGCACGTTCCAGCCAAGCCCAATTTAGTACTACAATACTTCATGTATAGTACAAATATACATGACAAACAAATTCGCTACAATATAGCAATTGCAGTCATGTGTTATTGTGTGAACGCCCCATATTTCTTGTTGTGTGTTAAATTTGATTTAATATTATACATTTTCATAATTATTGCACTTTTCCGTTTAAAAAATATATAACGAATTGATCCGACAAACACGGTCTTTCTTTGTTCTCAAACAAGTTGAGTGTATCTTCTCCTTAGACCTTTGTCGCTGAATGTTGTGTGAAACAATTGTTACACGAAGTACTATAGAGAATTCTAAACCACTTTAGTATATAAGTAAGAACAGTTTTGCTGCATGATGAACGCTCTAATTAACTCAGTTGAGTGATACCCCGCAGTGCGCTGTTTTAGAGCAACAGCTGGCGCCTAACCACCTATCATGACGTCACCATACTTTACCACTCGTTCGTTTATATGCGAGTTTTATTTACCATAGGTGGCATTTGAAAAGGTATTATTAAAATCTTAAAGAGTGGTTATTTTACATTTTTGACGCATTACCATTTTTGTCAAGATGTTCTGTGATTTATTTTAACGCTGTACTTGTATATTTTTATTGCGTAATGTTTTCATATTTAACAACATGTAACATACATTTCCACTTGGAGAGGTAGATATTTGAGTTACGTAACGAAAGGTTTTATTTATAAAGCGGAAATCATGTAAAAAGCTAGTACAGGCATACTTAATTAATTTTATAGTGTGTTGAAGAATTGGGAGTAGTACCTACAAATCAGAAGAGTAGCCATACAAGTAAGGAATGAGAATAAAGTAAAAACGTGCTTGTATTAATTAATTGTATGTTGCTATAAACGGATAATAAGTATATATCAATAATTATTAAGTGGTGTAATATTTAATCAAATTGAACACACAACAAAGACTATAGTGCTCACACAATATCACATGACTATTGTAATATTAACTTGGGCATGGCAGAGACGTGCTCGTAACACGCCTTCGGCCAGTGATGGTGAATGATACAAAGCAGACACAGACTCGAAGCTCACAACTAAAAGGTTGCAAATCCTCTATTAGCTGATAGTTTATGTTACGTTACAAGTTGAGTGGTTGTTTAGACATTATATTTTCACTAATCTCAGATATTTTCATTGGTTATAAATATTATAATTGTCAATTTTTTTATTATAGGAAAAGTGCTTCGTAGGTCATAATATTTCCCACTAATTTCTCTCATAAATTTTATATTTAACATGAGGTTTTTTTATACTGGCTTTTAATACTAGTTTAATCATGTTTATACGGTTGATTAAATTATTTCAGAGGATGAAGTCAAATTTAAGGATCTGAGTGTAAAATATCATTTCCCGACCAAGTCTATGACATGTAGTTAGATCTATATTATAATTTTTAGTATAGTTAGTAGTTTCATATTTAAAAATTAAACTCTCTCCCCCCATCTCTTCCATTACGATACATTACTGTTTAAAACTTCCAAGAAGATAAATTGAATATGTCTAGCAGCGTCTTAGTGAAATATTTTTCACCAATAGATATTAAAAATTGATTTATTTATTCCATTGACATAATTTACATAACTACGCAAGTGTTTTCTAAAAATAAAAGTATATATAAGCATTTGCATATTCAATTTATTAATATTATTAAATATTACCAACAGCTAAATAACTAAAATAAAATACTTTTGGAATACACATTAAGAATTAAACGTTCCTTAGCCTCAGAAATAGGCCTACATGGGCAGGTGCCTATAAGTAACCCTGAGTTAAATTTATATCTACCTAGGCTTGTATCAGAGCGTAATTTTTGTTTTAATCTCAAATCCTAATTGCATGTAGTTATTCGGAATGGAAATTAGAGATAATTATAATCCAACAATTAACCTAATCAATATCAAGTTGTTCATAATTACTTTATATTGTAAAAAAAACTTATTTTGGATCTATATTGGGGATTGACAAGTTAAAACTTTTGCATGCAAATTGCAGTTATAATAATGTTTCTATTTCGTCAGACAATATATATTGTATTACAATAGTCAACTGCGTTAAGAGTCTAAAATATTTTTTAGTCAAACGGTAAACCAAAGTGACACCCAACATACAAAGATGCGTTCTAACAATTGCAATCGAATTCTATTCAATTCTAGCTCGTTCATAGGCCTCCCAGTTGTGTGCTATAAGCGCGTATGTAGTATAAAAAGCTTTTGTAATTAGAACTTACTGTATACGCGTTTTAAATGCCTTTGGCATAGGGCATTTTTAATGGAATTTGGCAAAATGTTGACAAATTAAACCTCTGCCTGGGAAGGCTGGAGCTCATGAATAAACGTTCCGTGTTTGATAAGGCGGCAGTTGTCCCTGCCCCTAATTTCGTAGGAGTGTACGTCACTGTCTTTTGTGTGATCGCAATTCGATTTGAAAAAAAAAACATACATGTTTTCACTATATGTTGACGTAACGCATGATTTAATGTAATAAATACAAACTTTTTCATTTTTGATGTTTCTACCTTATAATATCCTCCTGTTTTGATCCCTACCAAATTAGCGCGACTGATGATCAATTTACGGGTAAAAAAACAAATTAGCTATCAGATTCTGGAATGACTTATTATTTTCTATAATTTACGTACATTACAGTTTGTACAACTGATAATGTATAAGAATACAAAAAATGTATTATCAGAGTTTTTTTTTTAACTTCAAAATAGAATTTTATTTGCAAAGAATCATTGCAAGTAATTATACAAAACCTCATCTGTCTGTATCTTAATGACGTCTTTCCAACAACAATAGTCGTCACTACAAAGTACCAAGTAATTTGTGTTTTTATCTGACGATAATATATAATGGTTTAGAATAAATCAGGTCTGGGAGAGCAATGGTTGTTTAATCTGTGTGTTGCAATAGTTGAGACAATAGACAATAGTAACCGCCACAGAGCAGTGCCTTAATTAAAACCCCAACAATAGGAAGTAACCAGGACTTGACAAAAACCCAGAGTAACACAGTTACAGACCGTTACAGTGAGTTATAGTTAATATCGTGCTCTTGTATTGTCCACACCGTAGCAGTTTATTTAACAGTGCTGCCATTTTAACGTTCAAGAAAGATTTAATTGAGTGTAACATGAAGTACTTTTGTGTAAATAAATTGCAGTAAATTCAACTGTACTTGATTTTAATCAAGAGTCATAGTTAGATATCCATTAGATGTTAAAATGAAAATGTGGACCAGCTTAAAAGTATCTGTTCCAGGTGGAAGAAACCTAACATATATCAAAGGTGATTCTGTTGTCTTGGTGAACTAGAAATGTCCGATAATCTTAAAATTATATATTTACATTGAACTTTAAGATTTCCCTGGCTAGAACTATCAAAACAGTATTAAAGCACTGTAATTATTATATTCTAAACGTTTTTGTCATTTTCCAAATGTAATCTCTCCAATACTAATAACACATTTTGAAGAAAAATTTACTGGAATTAAATGCAATGTAATAAAATAAAATACTCTTAAACAGAATTTTATAATTTAATTATAAGCGAAATAAAAGCTCTCAACAGATGCATATTTTGTTTTTCCATACTTCTTAAACAAAAATTGAAACAATAAAAAGTTGTCTGTCTCTCCTTAAAATATTTTGTTGCATAATAATTTGTCATTAGTCATGAAAAAAAAAACAAATATATATACATATATATTTATTCAAAAATTATATTTTTAAACATGTACATACAATTTTATACAGTACAGGGAGGAAAATGGAAGAAGTGGTTTCAAAACTTGAGTATATATTAAAATAGATAAATAATATATTCGAATGTATTCGAATTTTGCTTGAGTAGTGAAATAATATGATCCTGAAGTATGTCTGTTACTGTTTCATAATTATCATAGGGCTATTATTATTGGGTTGGAATATCTTCCAGTGGCCATAAATTTCAAGGGTTTATGTGCCTTTAAAAAATTAAGTCTATTGTATCCTTGTTATTTCGCAGAAAATTGTACGAACATTTTTCAGATTACATTAAAGATAATTGATAACAATGTCATTACTAAATTGCATTTTCCTTATGTTATGGAAAAATAAAAATAAAATACTCATAACATGAATCCCAAAGCAGTAATGAGGAATTCGTTATAAAAATATATAGTTGGTGTGATATACTGCTGAGTTTTGAGGCTTTTTCCATTCTGTGTGGCGATACCACTGAAAGAAACTAGGTCAAACTTCTTATCGCTGTAAAGATAACAGGCTTCCAACTGGTCATCAGGGCTTGGAATTCTGTAGAAAATATTAAACGTGATTCTAAGAAGAAATATAATTAATCACCAAAGAAGAACATCACATTTCATACATTCAATATACTCATATTATTGACTGACATTTATATATTATTTGCATTTCTATCATTTCGTTTTTCAGTGAATCAGGTAGAAAAATTGTGTGGAAATATATGTATTTAGTATTTTTATACTACCCCTTCAAAAACACTGCTGGCCATCCTGCTGTCTTAGGTAGACTCCTTATTCTACATCGCAATAAACTAGGTCTTGATTCTTATAAATTTTAAATTGGCCATAACTCAGCCAAACACAGCTGAGCAGCCAACCTTTGCATAAGCACTAACTCCCAGTACCTGGCAAATTTTTACCTAATAATCTTGTAATGTTTAAATAAGTACAACCTCAACACTAAGTTGGTTAAAAATCAGTGTCAAATCAAGGCAATTGTTGTGATCATAACAATTGATAGTTGTTTATAGCTTAATCTGTAAATTTTGCACGTCCCTCCCCAAATCTGATGAAGTACTGACGTTCCAGTTCAATAGGCGTAGTATCATTTATTGAAAAGTATTCATTTATTTATCTAAGTTGTGTAATAATCGTTGTCTAAAATACAAACATCTGTTATTAGTATAATATTTCAGCTATTTATAGTGTACCAAATAAAGTAGAGCCCAGTTTTCATTTTTGAGACGTTTATATGTGCCTTAAATCATCTTGCACTTTAAAGTCAGTATCTGTAAAATTATACAATCAGACACTAAGAAGAAAAATTGAAATTTAAATGTAAATAATTTAACCGAAAGAGTTTAAAAGTTTTACGTTTTAAAATATTGAACAATTTTGGCATAACTGATGAAGCAATAAATATACACCGTGTCCCAAAAAAAACTGAACAACTTTATTAGATTGTAATTATTTTAATAACACACATATAAAAGAATTTTTTGATTTAAAGTAACACGCATAATCTTAAGTTATTTTGGGTACAACCTTTATTTGTGAACCTCAACATGGTTTCCATTGTTGGCAAAAAGATAGTCGATTCGGCTATCTAACTCTGCCCACACTCGATGACGCATTTCCTCATTAATTTTGGAAAAGGCCGTGATAATCCTTAGTCTCAATTCTTGAATGTTTAACACTTTAGACTTGAAAACCTGGTCTTTTACAAATCCCCAGACAAAAAAATCACATGGTGTTATGTCTGGGGACCGTGGGGGCCAGGCTATGGAACCACCGCGCCCAATCCACCGACGAGGGAAAGTGTCATCAAGTGATTCTCTTACAAATAAGTTCCAGTGCGGAGGGGCACCATCTTGTTGAAAAAAAAGTTGGGCTGTAGGTCTTCTAGCTGTGGGTAAGCGTAGTTTTCTAGCATGTCTAGATAAATGTTACCATTAATTGTTTTTTCATTGAAGAAAAACGGGCCAATAAGTCTGTCATAGGAAATAGCACACCACACATTTAACTTGGGACTGTCTCGAACATGTTCCCGAACTTGATATGGTCTTTCTGTACCCCAAATACGCACGTTATGTTTATTCACTTTTCCACATACATGGAACGTGGCCTCATCAGAAAACACTACCTTCTTTAGAAAGTTCTCATCAGCAGTTAAACGATCAAGCACAGTAACTGCAAAGTGTTTACGTTTAAGTTTGTCATCTGGAGTAATTTGCTGCAAAATTTGCAGCTTATAAGGTTTCATTTTCAAATTTTTCTTTAAAATTCTTTGAACACTGGATTTTGATAAATTTAACTCACGTGCTGCAGTGCGAATAGATTTTTGAGGACTCCGTAGAAATGTTTGTTGCACGTTCTCAATAGCTTCATTTGGCAGTTTAGGCCTACCATTGTTTTTTGAATGTTTTATGCTGCCAGTTAACATGAACTTATCATACCAGGCTCGAATGCTGTTCCTTGATGGTGGATGGCGACCATAGCGTGTTCTAAACCTTCTTTGCACTACAATATCTGATTTGGTTTCAATGTACCACTCAACACACTGCGCTTTCTCCTGTGCATTCATAGTGACTGCTTTATTGTAGGTTATGTTTTGGGGTTAAGCAGTTTGAGCAAACAACAATGAAACAGCTGATCTTTACAACTAACATTAAAAAAAAACTTTATAAACTCTACCTTCATGTGGTCATGCTTATAATAATCTAAATTTAACTTTGCGGATTTTATTAGGCTTTAAAGTTGTTCAGTTTTTTTTTGGGACACGGTGTATAATCCACGCTGAAAATGGATGATTTCCAACGTATAAAAGATATCACAAAATTATTTCTTGTAACTAAAGTATCTAACAATATTTTTCAAGTTTACATCTTTTAGTCCCAACAACTATTTATTTACATTTATTAATCTATAATTAAATCTTATCATGGTAGTTATTTACTAACAACGTTGGCTGAGTCAAACTGGTGTTTAATTCTTTAATCTTAATTTACTGTACGTGTTTTGCTATGCAGTCAGACAGCATGTGAATGTTCAGATTACATGAACAACCCTCGCAAACAAGGCCTGTCCCGGACTAACAGACAAGACAAACATACCGGCCCCTAGTTGATTACCCACTTGTCAGACCATCTGACGTCTGGCGGCACATGCGGTGACATCACCCGATCTCATCAAGCCCGTGAACGTTACAGAGTTTCACTGTTTACTTTTGTACCACGTTACAGGATTGGAAATGTGTGTTCTCTTTGTAAAATCGTACAATTGAAAATTTCGAAATTAATCACCAAATTGAAAATTTGCGTGCATATAAATGCCCCTAATGTTTGCAATTGTTTGTTCACACTATTAAATTAGCGTTTGTTAAAGCGAATCCATATCTTTAAAAGTAATTAACGTTCAAGATTTCTTAAACACACATGTTGACAATTATTAAGCTATACAATCCTGGTGGTACCACATGTACAACATAGAGAAGGCTCTGCTCTATGTGCTTTAAATCACACACTAGATGCAGTAGAGGCATCAAGCTGCCTCCTCTCACATACTAGGCGCACTATAGGTTTCAGCCGGTCTCCTCTTAAATACTAGGACGCAGTGCACATATCAAATTACTTCCGCTTACATACTGGGCACAGTGGATGTATTAAACTACCTCCGCTTACATACTGGGCGCAGTGGAGGTATCAAACAATCTCCTCTCGCAAACTCTGCGCAGTGGAGGTATTACTCGTATTACCGCCTGCTCTCACATATTGATTTTCCTTAAGGCACAACAAATATGTCACACAATAAAAAAGCGACCAAATTTCGAGTAGCTTATTTACCAAAATTCACAGTATCGGTTATTTATGTTTATTTTCTACCAGCTTTTCATAATATTAACAATGCATTAATGGTTTAAACTCTCATTTCTGCAATCTCTACTAAAAAGACAACAGTAATAAGGTCCTTGCAATCTGCAATAAAATACTTATCAAGGAATGTGTGCTAAATATGTAGTACAGAAAAAAACATGTTTATGCCTTCTAATATCGTAGTATAAACAGCTGTTTACTGTCAGTAAAATTTCGATTATGATTCGTAAATTTTATCTTTATTAAGTTCCGAATTATGAAATTACTAGGGAGTTCTTTTGTTGTTATATTCTTATAATTAATCTTTCACGGACTGCAAAAATATTAAATACGAATTAACCGAATTATTTCATCCATTTTCGAAATTAGTATTTAGCAACACAGCTAACAATTAATTTTTACTTATACAATTTGCTTGGCCAATCGTGTTAAATCTAATTCCCAGTAAACCACAAATACAGATTTTAGATTTTTACTGTACTTTATTTTCATGCAGAGTAATACTTCTTTCTAAACTAATCTTTTATAGACACAACGATACATGTTCCACGGTGATAGGGAGACACAAACAAGCGTCTCCAGTTCTCTGGTCTCATTTTTATTTAATTCATAAATGTATTTTATAAATAAAAGCGTCATTTTAAAACGGAAGGGTTTCTGACGTTGTACTTTTAAAACCCGAGCTCTTTTTTGGTTATATATTTTACGGCAAATGATTACAAAACATAAATATATCAAAGTGGTTAGCTTAGCCCGATGACGACGTGCACCACTAGAGCGAGAAACATAGTATATCGTTGATTTGCGCTTGCCTGACTTTTTCAAAAAGGCAAATAGATGGCTTTAATAGTTGTATTTCAATTTCAATCTCTTTATTGTCGTAGACAAGTATTACATGTATGACAAAAGTCAGTAGTACATTATTAATAATTAACATATATAAAAATACAATATTTGTATGAAAGTCAAGCTGAGTAGGAACTAATTTTACATTAAATAATAAAAGAATACAAATGATTAATAAAATAGAGTTTAGGCTAGGAACTCCCCAACCGAATAAAAACAACCCTTTAATAGGTATTCTTTTAGTTGTTTTTTAAAAATTGTTTTTTCAGTTATATTTTTTAAATGACTAGGGAGCTTCCAAAAAAACCTAGCCCTTGAATTTTGAGGCAGTCCACCCGCCAGAGCCGAGCGATGTTGGGTTTGTCGTAGGTCTACTCGGGCTCGCGTGTTGTGGTCATGTATAGCAGCTCCATCTACTACATTTGCACAATGAAACCTGGCATAGATAATGGTCTCGTAGATATACAAAGATGGAAAGGTCAAAATGACTGTGCTCCTTAAATGCATTTCTGCATGAACTTCTGCGAAATATGCCAGCCACAACACGCACATTCGTTTCTGTAAAACGAAAATCCTTTTTAGTAAGTACTGAGGTGCCGAGCCCAAAACAAGAAGCCCATACCGCAACCGTGACTCTACCAAACCAAAGTATATTTTTTTAAATAACTGAACATGGCGATATTTTGCAAACTGGGACATCAGGAAGGACGATGAAGACAAAGAGGCACACACAAAGTTTATGTGGGATCGCCAAGTCAAGTCATCGTCCACCTGAAGTCCCAAATATTTTACTGATAATTGGTGTTCTATTTTTTCTTCGTTTATTTCAACACATGGAGGCTGAAGATGATTATTTTTTGAAAATTCTGTAAATTGTGTTTTTTTTTTAAATTAAGATGTAAATTCAGATTATTTAAAAATTGATAGGCCTGTGATAAGCCTACGTTACTGTTAATTTCGAGTTCTTCTGTACTGTAATTAGAAAATATGAAGGCAATATCATTAGCGTACATAACGGTATTTTCGTGGTTTATAGTGAGCACTTAATTATTTATGTAAAGGTTAAACAAAATTGGTCCAAGTACTGACCCGTGGGGTACTCCAAATTTAATCAAAAATAATAAGTTCCGAGCAGTGATTATTGAGTTTGACAAATTGTTTTCGATCCCTAAAATACGACTCTAGCCACCTCAGTATCTCATTTGCAAAACATAGGCGTTGCAAACCCTCCATCAGTCTGTCATGACTGACATAGTCGAACGCCTTAGTCAGATCCATCATTACACCAAGTGTCCGCTGTCTTCTCTCCAGTCCCGTGACCACATGGGATATAACAGTCGCCAATGCCTCACCAGTAGAGCGGCCCTGGACAAAACCGAACTGCTTGTCTGTTAGAACACATTTGGTTGACATATGTGAATTCTTTTCGTATTTTCCTTACTGGCTAATATCAAATGTACTTAATATCAAACAGGCAAAAATTAAACCGGAAATAAGCATTAGCATGCCATTTTTTATAATGAGTAAAGTACTTTTGCCTTATGCCATTTTATTCATAAAATTATCAATGGTTTCAATGGTTTAAATCTTTGCATTAAATTACTGGAGCAGTCCGCACCTAAATACGCGTATGAAATTTTAGGCAGGGTTGCCACATCGCTGCTGACTATCAGCTGTTCCCTGATGTTGCTTAGGAACAGTAAGTTGTAATACACTTAAAACTGGCAACAGTGTTGGGCACGAGGTGTACAGGGTATATAAAACGCTTACGTAATATTTTGTGAGAATGTACTTCCCTTTACGCTATTATACAAGGTGTCAAAATTGTTACGGGACGATTCAATATTTTGTAATTGATTTAACTAGGACAAAAAATACATAAACACACATCCAATGACCCACTACTTCTTCAGAAGTGTTGGCCACAAGGAATAAGAAAAAGGTTTTAATGTAAGTTCACATGTACATAATTTGGTATCTACATGTAACATCAAATTAAAGGTATTTAGGAGTAAAGGACAATGCCTTAACAGAAAACCCAGTCGGAAAAACAGCAGATGAAAGATGGCTTTAATTTACAATTATCAAGTAAACGTAAACGTACGTCATGGTAGTTTGATTAGTTTATTCACCGGCAAACGTAAGGCAAGTGATGGTTACTGAATGGTATTTCGAGAGCATAATATATTGATAAACTGTCTATGATTCAAGTATCAGTAGTTATTACATAGTTTAAATCAAAGTTCAATTCATCTTTGAACGTTTCCTATTTCGTACAGGGTTGTCCGTTTGAGGTCAGGTTTCCCAACCTATGCTTACAGTTCAAAATTTTCTTTTGAATGCCTGTGGGACATACCTCTGAGGAGGTAGTCAGTCCCTGGATAGGGGTAAAGTTGTATTTTATGTTCAGTAAGTCTGTACCAAGATTTGTAACTCTATCTTAAATCGCTTTAAAAATATTTAACCGTCCTGTTACTTTTTGGTCACCTTGGATATATGTAATATTATATAATGTGCTTACTGCATTATTCATTTAGTCACATAAAAAGAAAACTAACTTTTAAGTACTTTACTTCGTTAATAATACAATAGTGTTTTTCTCAATTCTACAGTATTATAGTGAATTAACTGTACACGTTATAATTGTTGGCAATTCCTTTATAATCATAATGTTTTAGAAAACGCTCATTATGAAGAAACCTCAGAAAGTTTTCCCTAGACTTGAGTAAATTTGAAGATGTTAATGTTTTATATATATATATATATATATATATATATATATAACATACAAAATTCTTCAGGTAATAAGTAAGGGAGTAAATAGTTTAGAGTTTAATACTGTTGATGCCGAACAATGCTAAAGTTAACTTCTCTAAAACCATGTTGATCCTTTCTCAAGCTATTAGTCAAGTTAAGGACGATAGAAATCTGCTACATGGAGCGTTAAAGTTTCTTAAACAAACGAAGTTTGTATTTATAGACTATGGTCTATAAGTTCCTAGTGATTATCACAGTAGCGATATTGGATTTTATATTTACCTTAATTCAAGTAAACAAAATTGTTTCCAAAAGTTCTATGCTCTTGAATTTGAAAATAACAATTTCATTACCTTATTATTATTTCTGAATAAACTTTTAAATATTTCAACATATATTATACCATGCTTTTATGTTGTTTTTATTTGTAACTAAGGAAAGTGTAATTATTTATTCGCTTTTTATCTGTTAAAGAATATTAACAGATTATTCATAAAAAATATATAACTAAAAACCATTCATAAACAAACAGTTTTCTGGTATTGTCCGTCCAGGGAGAAATGATAACGACTGTATAAGTTCTTACTGCGATATAAATGCAATCTAGGACAATAAGATTTTAATGGGCAGAAATTTATGACAATTTTATTGCTTCCGTTGTCGCCAGTTATAAACAACAAAACAGAAACGGACCGGGCTGAAATATTGTACCTGTTTACTTGTAAGGCAGGGACTAGTTTATTTGCTCTACATTTCACCATTGTGATACGTTTATGACATAATATTGACCCTGTTTTGTCTATAGGTCAACGGACATTTTTGCGGCACGTGGTACGCCTTGAGTATTAGAGTATTAATTGACTATAATGAAATATCTTTATTATCTATGAGATTGAAGTTATACAGGTTACATCAGTTGAAAGTTACACGACAAAATCACAACTGTCAAACCACTATGACATATTTCGCGTAATACGAAGATTTAAAACAATTATTCTTCCTAGTCGTAAAGCATCCAGTCGTAGAGGGTTGTGACAAATAGACGACTGGGAAATGTTTACGACTGCTGTCGCACTCATGTGTGCACCACAATATAACATAACGTTTTTTTATAGTCGTAAAGCATCCAGTCGTAGAGGGCTGTGACAACTAGACGTCTCGGAAATGTTTACAACCGCTGTCGCACTCATGTGTGCACCGCAATATAACACAATGTTTTTTCCTAGTCGTAAAGCATACAGTCGTAGAGGGTGGTGACAGCTAGACGACTCAGAAATGTCTACGACAGCTGTCAAACTCATGTGTGCACCGCAATATAAAACATTGCTTCTTCTTAGTCTTAAATCATCCAGTCGTAGAGGGTGGCGACAGCTAGATGACTCGGAAACGTCTACGACTGCTGTCGCTTTCATGTCTGCACCACATTAAGAAACAGTGCTATTTCCTAGTCTTAAATCATCCAGTCGTAGAGGGTGGCGACAGCTAGATGACTCGGAAACGTCTACGACTGCTGTCGCATTCATGTCTGCACCACATTAAGAAACAGTGCTATTTCCTAGTCGTAAATCATCCAGTCGTAGAGGGTGGTGACAGCTAGACGACTCGGAAATGTCTACGACTGCTGTCAAACTCATGTGTGCACCGCAATATAAAACATTGCTTCTTCTTAGTCTTAAATCATCCAGTCGTAGAGGGTGGCGACAGCTAGATGACTCGGAAACGTCTACGACTGCTGTCGCATTCATGTCTGCACCACATTAAGAAACAGTGCTATTTCCTAGTCTTAAATCATCCAGTCGTAGAGGGTGGCGACAGCTAGATGACTCGGAAACGTCTACGACTGCTGTCGCATTCATGTCTGCACCACATTAAGAAACAGTGCTATTTCCTAGTCTTAAATCATCCAGTCGTAGAGGGTGGCGACAGCTAGATGACTCGGAAATGTCTACGACTGCTGTCGCATTCATGTCTGCACCACATTAAGAAACAGTGCTATTTTCTAGTCGTAAATCATCCAGTCGTAGAGGGTGGTGACAGCTAGACGACTCGGAAATGTCTACGACTGCTGTCGCATTCATGTCTGCACCACATTAAGAAGCAGTGCTATTTCCTAGTCGTAAATCATCCAGTCTTAGAGGTTTGCGACAGCTAGATGACTGGGAAACGTCTACGACTGCTGTCGCATTCATGTCTGCACCACATTAAGAAACAGTGCTATTTTCTAGTCGTAAATCATCCAGTCGTAGAGGGTGGTGACAGCTAGACGACTCGGAAATGTCTACGACTGCTGTCGCATTCATGTCTGCACCACATTAAGAAGCAGTGCTATTTCCTAGTCGTAAATCATCCAGTCTTAGAGGTTTGCGACAGCTAGATGACTGGGAAACGTCTATGACTGCTGTCGCACTAATATGTACACCACAATGAAAAATAATGCTTCTTAACCTGTTGCACTGGTTTACAACTTCTTGAAGCCACATGACAATTCACTGTGTCCGTACAGGGCTTGAATTCAGAGGCACAACTGTGAAGAAATATTAAAAGTCGAATGATCTCAATTTGCTTAATTCAGTTGTTATTGAGATTTTAGTACGTTGTGTTAAAAGGCATGTGGATTGTAAAATTCTATAAAATATCAATAACTATTTAATGTTATTCCATAAAATTTTAAATTTATCTACATGCAATGTTCAAAATACACTTAGCTAATAAAAAATAATCCATTTTTATGTTTAATCACACATTCATTTCTTTGTCAAACGAAATATACATCAAGCAATATATTCCATTTATTCAATAGTTTCTATCATTGAGGTCATAAAAGTATTGTGGTATTTGATCAATATCTGAGATATATTGATCAGTTTGTCTGTGGAGAATATAAATAGTTAATCAAATGTAAATTTTACAAGAGTAAAAACACTTTTATTTTTGTGATTTACTTAGTGTCTTTGAATGGATCACGATTTTCATCAAATAAAATGACCTCGTAAATCGTAATACTGTTAACGACATCTGAGGCACTCATATGATTCTATTATTGTAAAAAACATGTATGATTTCTATTCAAAATAATGTAGTATAAAACTAGAGCAAAATCAGAGATTCAGAAATGTTCCCTAGACATATGTTAGTAATAATCACATATTATATTTTCATCATCAACAGTTACGTACCAATAAATAAAAATGGACGTCTTAATGGCTCTCATATAGTCTGCCGAATTCCACATAAATTTTGTGAATAGTTGGTTTACGGTAATGCTCGGGATCAAATTTTCTCTCTTAATAAAATTGAACTCTTCGTGTAATGTTTGCTAGGAAACTGAATTATTTTGCACCAACTGATGTTTATTACTAAATAAAATATCTAGTGCCACTCTGCTTCTTAATTTTGGCTTTCTTGGTGTTTGACACTGCAAACATCTCGTATTGTTAGAACATGTTCTAAATATAATCGCATTGTTCATTTGGTTAATTCAAAACGAGAATAGTCATGGTCTTTCAAAGGTCAGGTGTCGAAGATCCAGGCTATATCCTAAGATTTCTTTTCTCTTCTAAACAGAATCAACACCAACTGCTCAAATATTAGACTACCCTCATTCCACACTTATATTTCTACTACACAAATGCATATGCAGGGAAAAATTCTAAAAATAATTTAATTATGTTGCTATGCCACACATTAAAATACCACATTAATCATTATGTTTAAAAATTCATTCACTATAAAATATCTTCACGGTTACCAATGGATTCATGGAAAAGATTTTCCATGGGGTGATATGCGCCATAATTAATGTTGCTTTTATAAAAATCAAGCTTTATAAATACTTTAATCATATTCAAGGTGCTGAATCACTTTAGAATGGAAATTCAGATTCTCGAATGATAACACCATTTCTCATATTCTAACAAAAACAGGTAGGTTATAGTGAAGTGTTTGTTACGGTAGAGGAAGCCTACAACGGAGACGAAGATTCTAAGAAAACACATCCACTACTGAGAGTTTCTGATAAGGTACTCACAATCTTGTTTGAGTTTCATTCTACGATAGGTAAGTATATTATTCCTGATACTCGTTTTACACACCACTATCGAGGTACCTACATTAACAACTATATGTAATTCAATCTGTTGAATCCACTGGTCGATTTTATAGAGTTTAGGATAAGAGGTACTTGTATTTAGAGAAGTAGAGGGACAAGTGGACACCAGCGTGTTCAACAAACGCCGTGCCGCTGTTGTAGAGTGGTCACTTCAAAATACTGCTGCTGACTGAATGCTGCACTGCACCGTCGGTGCGCCGGTGTAGAGTGTAGAGTACTTGACTTACATAACGTCACGGGCTTCATTAATAATTTTTGTCATTAATAATTTTTTTTTTTTACGAATACCTTTACCTCTATAATTTCTGCCACTTTACATGTACTGTGGAGTACCGCATTTTATTCGACTAACTTATGCTCAGTATTGTTAGACTAGTAGATATAATTAATAAACTATACAGTGTTTGTAATACAGACATCAATTATTACATTTATTTATCAAGAATATTGGCACAAGTATATGGTAAACACCGTATCGATACCCATTTAGCTTTGGCATTATTTGCATCTTCTTCGTATTTTATAACAACATATCTGACCATAATCAGTGGGTCCAGTAAGTCTGTCCTACCCTACCCAATTTAACATGGCAAATTTAATGGAAAAGTCATTTTTTGTATACTTCCACATTTAATTTATTAAAATTAAATTTATACAAAAAAAATTATGGTTGCCTGTAAATTCGGTTTTACAGGCGAAGATTTTACGTGACAACGTCTTTTTCTCGGTAGAATATTTATTGATATGAATATTATTAAATTGCACAATAGGAACAAGGAATTGAATGAAAATAAGAATTGCACAAATTTTAACTATAGAAATATATTTTGTTTACTAAAACATTGTACATAATTTGAAATTAATTAAAATTTGTTATTGTAAATGGTAAAGTTGAATAAAACATTTACTAAAATTGGAATTTGAAATTCTTGCTAAACACAGTTAAATTCTAACTCCGCGCGTGGTGATTGGTCGGTTTAGTTCGTTTGTTTGGTCGTACTGTTATGACAGGTTAGAGGTTATAATTTGTTATTTTAAATGTTTGACTAGCAATACGCGCTGTTTCTTCTCAATCGACTGAATTACGATTGATTGCAGAGTGATTTAAACTAATAATTTACTTAACACTATCAACATTTGTCAATAGTATGACATAACCTATAAACTCAGTTTCTCAACTTTTGTGTCAATCTAACAATTAATCAATCAATCATAGTTTACGATAATGAAATATCAGTGTACAATTATTTACCTTTATTGTTGTAGTTGTTGTAAATGACGAATCGAAGCACTCCACATTTTCACGAATAAACATAGTTATCTGCTTTATCCCGTGCGGCGGACCCACAGTTATCTGCTTTATCCCGTGCGGATCCCGTGCGGCGGACCCACTGGACGTAACGTTACCGGGCGTTACACTTTTTGATGAGTGACTCCGAGCCGCAACCTAATCTCAGACGTTGTCACGTCAAAATGTCTTTTCCATTAAAACCAACTTACTTCCACCAAGGATGCAAAGCAGAAAATGCAAAATTTATATATATATATATATAAATTTGCCTATATATATATATATATATATATATATATATATATATATATATATATATATATATATATATAATATATATATATATATATTCATACATCCTACTTACGACAGGACGAATACCAACTAAGTGACTGGTTGGTCGACCGATTACCTTTTGGTCATTAGATAAGCTTATAACCAGCACAAGAATAAAAATCAAGAAAATATTTATTCTTTCCCAGTATATGTATTTCTTACATTCGGTTAGGCAAGTTTAGTCATTTTAACCTGAAAACGAACACAATTTAAGTGTAGTTGGCACAATGCATATTACGTATCGGTCGCATGTCGTTTCATTCATATGTAGGCTTATCCCTTCACAACCTACATTCAAAATATTGACTCTAAGCCTTCGCAAAGTTTTTTTAAATTGATAAAATATTTGTAATTAATATACATACAACAAAGTTAGTGGATTTATATTTACAAATTGCGATACATGAGATCTATGCTCCATTCATTCCATATACGTAGTAATATCACCAAGCGGTAAAATACCTTTAATGGTTAGCTTGCTTAATGAAATCATAGGTTAACCAAAAATATTGCAGTTTTTAGTAAAAGGAACAATACTTGATCATTGGTAAGTCATAAGAAACTTCAGAGGACTAACATTTACAATATAATTTTTTTGTTTAGTAAATTTGTTTGATCTGTTTCTTTATCGGTAGTGTTCTGGTACTACTTTCATCAGCAACTGCCGGGAGAAGCTCCGCTAAATGTTTACCCAATCAGCGTAGCCAAGTTACGTAATTTATTGTTACCTATTACGTGGTAATTGGGAATTACATTTCTAGTACTATAAAATGTTATGGTAATTATAGTAACTCCCCAGGAGGGTTCACTTCTGACTGGTTTATACCTTCTAGTTGAACTCACAGTGGACACAGCAAAAACCGACGTGTCACTCGAGTCTGGGCAACCCCGTTGATGTCCAGAAGCTGCACACAACAAATTTCGAGATTTGGGGCACAAGAGTAATTCGATACGTCTAGTCTACTGCAGGAGATGACAGTTGGAGTAGGTGGGGTTCGTTCTCTAAGTATAATTTTTATTTATATATTAAAAAACATGTGAAGTAATGAATTTAAAATTAAAGCTATTTACTAATATTCTTCAATCGAAAGACAAGAGTCCTATTTGATGAAAATAAACTACAAATTCGTAACTTTAAATTATTTAAAATGTGAGAGATAATGAGTAACGAGTAAGTAAACACCGGGTACTTTACTTTTTAAACGAGATTACAAAGTAAAGTTCAAGCTAAACTGTTTACTTATTACATTCTTTTAAAGGATCTATTAAACTGCAAGCATTACGTAGTTAATTAGCTTTTAATAAGTAGATGGTAAAACTTGCCTTAACAATATCAATTCTTTATAAGTTGTGCTTTTAATTTTTAAAAGTTTATAAAAATGCAGAGTACACGGATAATCTTGCAGTAAAATTATTCCACTAGTACAGGTCTCCTCTAATTAGTTGAGCTCGTCTCTTTCCCTAACCCGCGTCTTTTATCCCTCATTACAATAAAGAACATTATGCGGTATTTTGTCTGCTACATTTTCATTAACAACATAAAGATTTTGTTTTGGTAAGTAGTAAAATATAACATTAAAACTGTTAGGTAGTTAGTAGAGTTTCAACAAAATGTAAAGTACAGTAAATATGTCTTATTTTACTAGGCGAGTTTAAGGTTAAGAAAACCTCTCTAATCTTAACACTTAAATTTAGTTAGAAATATACGAGATATTTTGTTTAAAGCTTGTTATTGACGGTGGAAAGATTTACAGTGTGACATTTCGGATATCTGAATTTTCCATAGTTATATGTTATAAAAGGTATAACACAGCGTTTCAAGGATTGGAATCTATTCTTTTCGTCAGGTGGAGGAGGTATAAGTACAAATAAAAAATAAACGAGATATGTTTTGTGGCTGTGTAACTACCATAAAAGGATACTCCCGTCATAGTAACACAGCTTTAGATTAGTTATTTACATGAAGAAGAGACCAGATTGCAGATCTAGAAAAGTATTGTTACTGATTTTTTTTTCATCACTGAACTGTGGTAAATTTTCGGAAAAAATCCTGATTCCTTTACAGTCTTCCTTTTTAAAAAAAATTCAAAAAAAGAATATCTTAAATTTTTTTAACTACTTAACATTTGTAAGCAACCAAACTGACCCTCTCTGAACCGTTAAAATATATAACTAATTTAAAAAATAAAATCTGTATTTCGCAAAGCAAACGTTCAAGATGTGTATCTTTTTTTCGATAACTCTCCCAGTCAGTTTGGGCATCAAATAAAGCAAATATATTGGTTCGTGCAAAGCTTCACGAACAGCCGTTTAACCCCACTTAAGACCACGTGACTCAATTCTCAGTAACGCATTGCCGCGTCTGTGCATACTGCACACGGCTAATACAGGACGAAATGACGCTTGTTCAACTTTAAACATAATATACAATCTACATAAGAATATCTAGTTATAAAAAAAAACTTTAATCAAACATAACACTGCACACATTAAAATTTGAGAGATTTATTTTTATAAATGATCAAACTATTTAAGATTGCTTTTCAGTCAGGTTTTATATTTGTTGATTTTACTACTGATGCAAATTGTATTCCGTTAGCTCGTAAACATTGTTAAAAAAATATGAAGACCTACTAGTACAGTTCTTATCTAGGCAAAATATTTGTCCTCTGTACAAAGTAGTCATAAAGCTTTGAAAGAACATTGTAAAAATGCATAGGTAATAAATAAACAATATTCAGTACCTCTCCTTCCTAAATTGTAAAACACACTAGTGGATAAGCAGCTCTTCTAAAGTTCACTTATCTGTAGAAAGAACTACAATGAGTTGCATCTTGTAACAGTTATTAATAGGAAGTAAAACACTTTCTCGGGGTTTTTTTACTAATTAATAAAAAAAAATTTAAATAGTTATACTTAAATTAGAACTTTTATTAAATTTTAAATAAATTGGCTAATGTTTATATTTTCCGAATTTACAACTTTTCACTATCAACCTTTATCGCTCACAATAATTTACCAAAACAAAGCCTAAGGCCTGTTTCTTCGTAAGACAGTGAGGAGGTAATTCACTTACGAGATCATTACGTTTGTCTTTGTCTTTGTGCTACTCTTCTTAATGTTCCCTTTAATCTTAGCCAGTTAATGGCCGGGAAGTTGGAAGTTTGCTTCCCGTCGCCGAAGTTACTTTTAAAACTACAAGTTTCAAATCTCATATTGGTTGGTGTACACTGTACATGGGTCAAGAAATGTATGGTAGAAAGAGAGTCTAGTCTGATGTATACCTTCCAGTTAAACATTCACTAGACGTAGCAGAAAACCCTATATATGGACCCTATCGATTCCAAGAATGGCACATCACTAAATGGAAATTAAGATATAGAGGGGTGCAAAGTTATATCGATAGGTCAAGTATACAACGGATAGTTACCGTTTTGGTGTTGGTGCCTGCTTTAACTGGAGAGGCTGGTGTTACATCGTCATTTCTACTTTTAAGGATGCTTAAAAGTAGAAATGACAGACATTTTGGCCAAATCCTTCCTTTTGGGTTGCAAGAGAATGGGGCTCCTACCTCCATGCTTTGATGGTGTCAGAGTAGTTATTCCAAACTCTAACATACAAAGTGACTTCTCTGACCAGTTATATTTCTAAAAATGGGATTTAAACACAAAAACCTTACACAATGTAAGTTTGATAAATATTATGTTTAGTGAAAAAGGAATAGAAAAAAATTCTCGATTGAGAATTATTTTAAGCCGTTATTGAACGTATATTTGTGCCTATGATATGTAAATTTCATTTGTTTACTTAATGGAAGTAGGCATTAGTGTAAAATTTAAATACAAAATATAAGAATAGAGATTGAGAGAGATTTTAAGGTCAGAGGCAAGTGTATTCACCCTGTTAAATGGATGGCAGAACATTAACATCCATTTGTTAGCCAGCACGCACAGTTCTAGCAGGGTTTCCGTTGTCATGGAGACGTAGTTGTCCTTCTGCCAACCAATTATATATGGGGTGGTTTTTGGTGCTAATTATCCTTCACCTGGACATGAAAGCGCTATCCTTTTTATAGGAATAATTCCACCATACATTTATATTGGTTTTATTCAACATTAGATTTAACTTCGGTGCCCTACCTAAGATATAATGGATTTGAGCAGCATTTTCTTGATTACATCTTCATGATTACAAAACTGATAAGTAATGTTTCCTCCAGCAAGACATCAAAATATTTTTTTCTGAAAAGTTATTTTAAACGAATATAATGTAGGAATATAATGGGAAATTTAGAATTGGCCCTGTTTTACCACGGAGAATAACTTTTAAACGTGGAAATGAGAATTGATTTAACAAGAGATTTGATTCAGATGGAATAGTATATTTTATTTCATGTATTAAATAAATTTAAAAAACGTCTGAATGAGGTAATTATTAACTTTTGCAGAAAATATTAAAACAAAATAATTTTTTAAACATAATTTTATAGATTCTTGAAGCTCCTCTCTTATTGGAAATGATATATTAATTTAAACAAACTCTACAATAATATAAAGTTTTTTATTTTTGTGAGGCCTTTCGTACTCAATGAGTACATCTTCGGACTCACACAACTGAATAAAAGTAATAATAACAATAGTAACATTAACAATTTTGTACTAAATAAATACATTTTCATTAAAAATACAAAAAGGTAATATTCTATGACAGAATAGTATGTTATATCTATATATATAAAAATGAATGTTTGTATGTTTGTCCTTTATGGAATCGTGAACTATTGGACCGATCATGATGAAAATTTGTACGTATATGTATTTTTCCACGGAGAAGGTTTATAAGCTATGCCCATCCCTTTCCCGATTCAGGATTCCGCCCCACTGGTTACAGAAATACCCATAAGAAATGCATTGCAGCAAACATATGTTAACGTCTTTTCAAATTTTTAATCAGCTGTTCTTTGTAAACATATATTACACTTATAGTTTTAAAGCATAGAGTAAGCTTAAGAGAAACGACAAATTTTGTTTAAACTGTTTTTGCAATCACTGTTAAACATAGACTTTACTATCCAGATAATACAATTCAAATTTGACGTAAAAATTCACCTTTAACTGCAATATTTATTTAATATAAACCATGCTCATGCTTGATCAGAAGAGTAATGCAGATATCATAATTACTATCTTACGTTGGCTACCAATATAAAGAATGTTATAAAATCAACCTTAGTTGTTTTTTTTTTTGACAGAAGTATGGTTCTCAAAACTCCGTGTGTACATATTCTCTCGATCGAGACAACAAAGCAAGCTCAATCGTGGCATCGGAGATATAACTAATTTAATCTAAAATTTATTATAGTAAAAAAAAAATTTACTAAGTAATATAAGGACTTCGGTTCTTAAGATTTGCGTGCGAAGCCGTGGGTAACAGCTAGATAGAGGCAGGAATATGGTACATACCTTCATAATACGCCCAAGAGGCTCACGATGGAACGACTATCAATTATCTCAGCAATGTTTAGAATGTGATAGAAAAAGAATAAGTGAATATAGTGTACTGTTTTCAACGGGAAATTGCGTGCGAAGCCGCGGGCAACTTTTGCAAAAAATTATTGAAATGCGCAGCAAAGCGCGCCGGGCCCGCTAGTGTATATATAAAAATAAAGTTTATATTTAGTTAAATCAAATGAAGTAACGGAGAATTTTGAAAAGGCCCAGGTTCGTTGTTTACCAGATTATTTTGGTTCTTTTTTATAAAAATTGTTTCATATGCATCAAGGAATTTATTATTTGGTACTTCTTTTAATAATTTTGCATTTGAAAAAGAGTGTCCAGTTTGAAGTGCATGTTTTGCCATGACTGATCTTTCTTCCTGTTGGTATTTTAAACATGCCCTATGTTCCTTAGCTCTCTGTTTTAACTTTCTTTTTGTTTGGCCAATGTATTTTAAATCGCAATTGTCACAATTAATTTGATAAATTCCAGATTTTTCTTCTTCATTAATTTTATTCTTGGGATTTCCTAATATATTCTTTAATTTAATTTTGGAATTTGTAGATACATTAATATTGGCATGTTTCTTAAAACTTTTTGTAATATCTGTAGATAGATTGTTGTAGGAAACAGATATCCATTTTTCAGGTTCTTTACTTTTGATTTGATATAAGGTTGTTCTAGAATTTCTTTCAATAGTTTTCTTTTTCTTTTTTATCATATTGCCAATCATGTTAGTTTTGTAGCCATTAAATAAAGCAGTTTCCTTTATTTTCTTAACTTCTTTTTTATAATTTTCTGTTGATAATGGAGTATGTAAAAGCTGATGGATTAAATTGTGAAAAGCTGCTCTTTTTTGTGAAGGGGGATGAAATGAATCAACTGGGATGAATCTGTCAATTTGTGTTGGTTTTCTGTATATATCGAATTCAAAATGGCCATTCGTATTTTTCATAATTAATAAATTGAGAAATGGGAGTTGATTGTCATTTTCTATTTCATAAGTAAATTTGATAGAAGGATAAAAGGAGTTGAGAGAATCGATAAAATTTTGAAGATTGTCGAAAACAGCAAAAATATCGTCAAAATATCGCTTCCAGATTCTGGGAAAATAATCCATTGCTTCCTTTGCATGGGTTTCAAATTTACTTAAAAATATGTTTGCAATAAAACACGAAAGTGGATTTCCCATGGCAGTACCCTCAAAATGTTTGTAATATTTTTTCTTGAAATTGAAACACATTTTGGGACATAATAAGATTTACTAAATTAATGTTTTCGTTAACAATAGTTGTTTCTAAATTTAAGGAAATCAGCCAGTCCTCTATGATTTTGATAGTATCTTTAATTGGTACGTTTGGATAAAGTGATTCAATATCAAATGATACAAGATATTCATCTTCTTCGATCTTTAAATCTCGTGTGGAGTTTATATAATCATACGTGGGAGGACATTGAAATTGTTGAAACTCCTGCACTAACCATTTTGATATCTTATAAGAAGGAGAATTTATGCATGAAACTATGGGCCTCATTTTATTACCAGGTTTGTGTGTTTTTGGAAGACAGTACAATCTTAGGATGATTGGGTTTGATACAGTAAGTGATTTTTAAAATTTCTTTGGATATGATTGTCTTGCAGTGTTTTAATGAGGCTGTTACTGATGCAATATATTGATTTAAAGGATTCTTTTTGAATTCTTCATAAGGGCCGTCTTTAAGCATGTTTTGAACTCTTGAGTAACATTCACTTTTATCTAAGATAACGATTGTGTTACTTTTATCTGCTTTTTAGGTAGAAAACTTCTTTGCTTTTTAATGATTTTATTGTATTATTTTTATTTCTAAATGATACTTGAGGTAGTTTTGAAACATTTTTTGTACATTGTTTCGTTTTTAATTTTAAGAAGAGATGAATTTACGTCATTTCTAATAGCATTCCTTTGGTCATTATTTAAGAATTTGATGATTCCAAACATCAGTTCCCGACTGGAAAGGACTCAAGAAAAAGTACTTTCACGTTCAAATTAATTGCGAAGTGAGTCATATAAATAATTTTCCAGCTCCGACTGGAAAAATGCAAACAAAGAGCTAATTGGACGCTTTCACCGGGAAGATGTAATGTTTCCAACAGAAAGTTACTCTCCCTCGGGCAAACAACTCAGTTTTCCGTGAACTCGCAACTCGGGTTCCGAGTTCTGCCTTGATTTCTTCCGCGATTGGACATTTTATAATTCTAAGCTGAAAATAATTATTTTGCGTCCGGCTCTGTGATTCATTTCCACGGTTCAGTTATATATTTTATTACATACTTATTAATATTTTAAAAATTTTAATTCTTAAATAATTAAAAAAGTTATAGTATTAAATTAAATTAAACACTAAACAAGGACTATATAATCTGTAAATGTACTTTATAATGTTTCAAAATTGTATCTGAAAAGTGCATAACTTACCAGGGAAACAATAAAAACATGTCGAGCTAAGAAATAACAGATAACTATCCGTAGATACGAACCTTCCTTCAAATTTAGTTTCGTAAGAAGTTACTTTGAAATAAACGGTGCAAATAAAATTTTAAGGAAATCAGTTTGAAATAGTATGTAAAGACTGTGAAATACACCTGTTCAATAACCGGGACACTATATCATTATTTCAATTACATTATTCATGTTATAATTATTTATCTTTAACTATGGTAATTAAATCCCAATGAGGGTTCACTTCTGGCTGTTTTATACCTTCCAGTTGTACCCACAGTGGGTGCGGCAAAATCAATGTGTCACTTAAATATGGGCAACCCCATGTATGTCTAGATGCGACACATCACTAACCGCAAATGTCAAGACTCTAGGAACGCAAGGATTCGATAGGTCTAGTCTACTGCAGGAGATGACTGTGGGTGGGGGTATGCCATCCACTGCCTGCTTTGACTGGAGAGGCTGGTCCAGAGTTGGCTTTAGCTTCTTCCTAGGGTATATGCTTTGAGATTATTGACATAAATCCTTTCTAATGAATATTGGTAGGAGGTGCCCCCTACTACCAACCTTACCAATCCAAAATATTTTGTTACACCGGAAGCAGCGTAAAGGTTCTTATAGTACTAGATGCAATTTTCTAACCTACTTATCCTAAGAGAAAGAAATTTGATTGCAATTTAAACATGCACAATAACTTAGAAAATTGTAAATATAACTGTTTATCTTTGATAGTAAATAATTTTTACTTACTTAAAAGTTTTAATGAACTTACGTGCCATTACTAATCTAGCTGTAGTAGGCGTATACAATGTTATTTTAGCCCGCAAGTTTCTGATGTTACTAATGTCATCAATCTCCGTCTACGATCCCTTCGGTAACGATATTGTAAAGCAATATATTTTTATCAATAAAAAAAAATGATATAATTGAAAATAGTTAACAAATAATAATAATTGTTTTTGCCTTCTCGTTTTTTTTAGTTCGTAATAACGACGTATATGTTAAAATAATGGGTTTATAGTTTGTCTAACAAAACATATTTTGTCTCAAATAACTTGATTTGACTAGAAACGTATTTTGATTATATAGTTTTAAGCAATAGTTACATTATAACCATGTTATGTATTTCTCATCAATATAGTAGTATAAACTATGATAATGTAATAACTAGCCCTATTTCGGTTTTGCAGGTAGTATCCGGACAAAGCACAGAAATCATAAAAGTATCAAAGAGGGTAAGTTAACTTTTTAAATTTTAATGTCCATTTTCTAGAGACTCTGTGGACAGATAGGCAGGCAAAAAGACAGAAAATAAATTTTGCGAGTCCACGAGGTAAAACTTCACCTAAAACTGATGCAAGGCAAGGAAGTGCTGCTCTTCTTAACGTTATAAATTGGCAATTTAATTAATAGCGACTGCTGTTAATATTTGACAAAAAATACATGAAATGGATTTCCAAAATAACATTTATTTGCACTAAACATTTCCCGTAATTATGTATTATTTCACTGAAATAAATAAATTCATTTAATAATTTCTCTAAGTGTAAAATAATTCAATAAGACGCTGCTAGACAAATTTAATGTGTCTTCTTGGAACTGTGTCATGGTATATATTTTGAGTCTGAATTGTGAAGGAAGAGCTGTGGTATTTCCAAATCTAATACTGCCCTAAAAGTTGTAATGTTATTACTTGTCATAACCTTTTCAGTAAATGATTTTTTTAACTGTGATGCATTAAATGTGATCTCATCCTCTGAAAAAATTTAATCAACTGTTAAAATAATTTAATTAGTATTAAGAAGTAATATTCAACCAACCCCATGTGAAAGTTTTGAGAGAAATATATGCGGAAAATTAAGTTAAAAAGCACTACTTTTGATTAAAAAATGTACAATTGTAGTATCTTAATCAATAGAAATTTTATTTCGAGACAACCACACAACTTGTAACGTGAAGCAACAGCAAATAGCGGATTTGCAGCCTTTTAGCCGTGAGCTTCGAGTCTGTGTTTACTGACAGAAGGTAATGTAACATTCACCATCACTGGCCGAAGGCATCTTCCGAGCACATTCCAGCCAAGCCCAATTTAGTAGTACAATACTTCATGTATAGTACAAATATACATGACAAACAAATTCGCTACAATATAGCAATTGCAGTCATGTGTTATTGTGTGAACGCCCCATATTTCTTGTTGTGTGTTAAATTTGATTTAATATTATACATTTTCATAATTATTGCACTTTTCCGTTTAAAAAATATATAACTAATTGATGAAAACACGGTCTTTCTTTGTTCTCAAACAAGTTGAGTGTATCTTCTCCTTAGACCTTTGTCGCTGAATGTTGTGTGAAACAATTGTTACACTAAGTACTATAGAGAATTCTAAACCACTTTAGTATATAAGTAAGAACTGTTTTGCTCCATGATGAACGCTCTAATTAACTCAGTCGAGTGATACCCCGCAGTGCGCTGTTTTAGAGCAACGGCTGGCGCCTAACACCTGTCATGACGTCACCATGCTTTACCACTCGTTCGTTTATATGCGAGTTTTATTTACCATAGGTGGCATTTGAAAAGGTATTATTAAAATCTTAAAGAGTGGTTATTTTTACATTTTTTACGCATTACCATTTTTGTCAAGATGTTCTGTGATTTATTTTAACGCTGTACTTGTATATTTTATTGCGTAATGTTTTCATATTTAACAACATGTAACATTCCTTTCCACTGGAGAGGTAGATATTTGAGTTACGTAACGAAAGGTTTTATTTATAAAGCGGAAATCATGTAAAAAGCTAGTGCAGGCATACTTAATTAATTTTATAGTGTGTTGAAGAATTGGGAGTAGTACCTACAAATCAGAAGAGTAGCCATAACAGTAAGGAATGAGAATAAAGTAAAAACGTGCTTGTATTAATTAATTGTATGTTGCTATAAACGGATAATAAGTATATATCAATAATTATTAAGTGGTGTAATATTTAACACACAACAAAGACTATAGTGCTCACACAATATCACATGACTATTGTAATATTAACTTGGGCATGGCAGAGACGTGCTCGTAACACGCCTTCGGCCAGTGATGGTGAATGTTACAAAGCAGACACAGGCTCGAAGCTTACAACTAAAAGGTTGCAAATCCTCTATTAGCTGTTAGTTTATGTTACGTTACAAGTTGAGTGGTTGTTTAGACATTATATTTTCACTAATCTCAGATATTTTCATTGGTTATAAATATTATAATTGTCAATTTTTTTATTATAGGAAAAGTGCTTTGTAGGTCATAATATTTCCCACTAATTTCTCTCATAAATTTTATATTTAACATGAGGTTTTTTTATACTGGCTTTTAATACTAGTTGAATCATGTTTATACGTTGATTAAATTATTTCAGAGGATGAAGTCAAATTTAAGGATCTGAGAGTAAAATATCATTTCCCGACGAAGTCTATGACATGTAGTTAGATCTATATTATAACTTTTAGTATAGTTAGTAGTTTCATAATTAGAAATTAAACTCTACCCCCATCTCTTCCATTACGATACATTACTGTTTAAAACTTCCAAGAAGATAGATTGAATATGTCTAGCAGCGTCTTAGTGAAATATTTTTCACCAATAGATATTAAAAATTGATTTATTTATTCCATTGACGTAATTTACATAACTACGCAAGTGTTTTCTAAAAATAAAAGTATATATACGCATTTGCATATTCAATTTATTAATATTATTAAATATTACCAACAGCTAAATAACTAAAATAAAATACTTATAGAATACACATTAAGAAGTAAACGTTCCTTAGCCTCAGAAATAGGCTTACATGGGCAGGTGCCTATAAGTAACCCTGAGTTAAATTTATACCTACCTATTCTTGTATTAGAGCGTAATTTTTGCTTAATTCTCAAATCCTAATTGAATGTGGTTATTCGGAATGGAAATTGGAGATAATTATAATCCAGAAATTAACCAAATAAATATTAAGTTGTTTATAATTACTTAATATTGTAAAAAAACTTATTTTGGGTCTATATTGGGGATTTAGGAGTAAAAACTTTTGCATGCAAATTGCAATTATAATAATGTTTCTATTTCGTCCAGACAATAGAGATTGTAGTCAACTGCGTTAAGAGTCTAAAATATTGTTTAGTCAAACGATACACCAAAGTGACACCCAACACACAAAGATGCGTTCTAACAATTGCAATCGAATTCTATTCCATTCTAGCTCGTTTATAGGCCTCCCAGTTGTGTGCTATAAGCGCGTCTGTAGTATAAAAAGCTTTTGTAATTAGAACTTGCTATATACGCGTTTTAAATGCCTTTGGCATAGGGCATTTTTAATGGAATTTGGCAAAACGTTGACAAATTAAACCTCTGCCTGGGAAGGCTGGAGCTCATGAATATTACGTTCCGTGTTTGACAAGGCGGCAGTTTTCCCTGCCCCTAATTTCGTAGGAGTGTACGTCACTGTCTTTTGTGTGATCGCAATTCGATTTGAAAAAAACATACATGTTTTCACAATATGTTGACGTAACGCCTGATGTAAGGTAATAAATAAAAACTTTCTTATTTTGGACGTTTCTACCTTATAATACCTTCCTGTTTTGATCCCTACCAAATTAACGCGACTGATGATCAATTTACGGGTAAAATCTTACAAAATTAGCTCTCAGATTCCGGAATGTGTTATTCTTGTCTAAAATTTACGTACATTACAGTTTTTACAACTGATAATGTATAAAAATACAACAAATGTACTATCGGAGTTTTTTTAATTTCAAAGTAGAATTTTATTTGCAAAGAATCATTGCAAGTAATTATACAAAACCTCATCTGTCGGTATCTTAATGACGTTTTTCCAACAACAATAGTCATCACCACAAAGAACCAAGTAGTTTGTGTTTTTATCTGACGATAATATATAATGGTTTAGAATAAATCAGGTCTGGGAGAGCAATGGTTGTTTAATCTGTGTGTTGCAATAGTTGAGACAATAGACAATAGTAACTGCCACAGAGCAGTGCCTTAATTAAAACCCCAACAATAGGAAGTAACCAGGACTTGACAAAAACCCAGAGTAACACAATTACAGACCGTTACAGTGAGTTATAGTTAATATCGTGCTCTTGTATTGTCCACACCGTAGCAGTTTATTTAACAGTGCTGCCATTTTAACGTTTAAGAAAGATTTAATTGAGTGTAACATGAAGTACTTTTGTGTAAAGAAATTGCAGTAAATTCCATTCACTGTACTTGATTTTAATCTAGAGTCATAGTTAGATATCCATCAGATGTTAAAATGGAAATGTGGACTAGATTAATAGTATCTATTCAAGGTGGAAGAAACCTAAAATTTATCAAAGGTGAGTCTCTGGTCCTAGTGAACTACAAATTTCCGATAATCTTAAAATTATGCATTCACATTGAACTTTAAGAATGCCTTTTCTAGAACGTTGAAAACACTATTTAAAGCACTACAACTATTAGATTCTAAGCGTTTTTGTAACTTTCCAAAGATAATCTCTCCAATACTAATAACACATTTTTAAGAAAAATTTGTGAAAATATTTCAGATTACCTCAAAGGTAATTGAAATCTATGTTATTGTTATTTGAAGTTTCCTTGTGTTTTGGATAAATAGTAATTAAATATTCATGATATGAACCCCAAAAAAGTTTGACACGAGTGAAAGAAATATAGGTCAAACTTCTTATCACTGTAAAAAGGCTTTCAACTGGCCATCAGGGCTTGGAATTCTGTAGAAAATATTAAACTCGATTCTAATAGAAGATACAATTAATCGACAACCGGCCAAAATAGAACATCACATTTACTACATTCAATATCTGTATACTATTAACTGATAGTATTAACTTCAAATATTTGGGGGTTATAATAGACAGGGAATTATCTTGGAAGGATCACATTGAGGAGCTAACAAGAGGATTAAAAAGGGAGCATTCGAAAATTTTATTTTTTGAGGAATATACGAGTATGTGACCAAAGGCTTTTAAAGATACTCTATTTCGCTCTCATAAACTGTAAATTACAATATGGCATTCATTGTTGGGGAGGAACTTTCAAGAATTTAATAACAAAAGTAAGAAACAGTGCAGAATCATTATATTAGGATTATATTACATAAAAATAAAAGAGAATCATCTTTTAATCTATTTAATCAACTAAATATATTACCTTTACAACATTTATATATCTTCAAGATTCTTCAAATATTCTTTAATCGTAGTGGCAATAATGAAACCGAGCTTATAATGCATAATCATAAACACACGTAGTAAATCAGCCAATTTATTAAGAAAACCAAAAGTTTCAAAATCCTTAATGACAAGATCTTTTATTTTTTTAGGTGCAAAACTATTTAATGAAATACCAGCAGACATTAAATTGTGTAGATCAAAAATTAGGTTTAAAAATAAATTAAAGCAATGGCTTTTTAACTTTGAGGACACGTCAATACTGATACATATTCTGAGATAGTCTGATTTGGTATATTTTGCTGAATGTGAATAAGTTTGAAATAATATTTTGAGTAAGATTATGCTATTTTTGTTTCTTTTACAGATACTTAGTACAATATTACAGTTCAATCATTATTGTTATTAGTATTTTCTTTTGTGGAACTTTGTTAATTTCAATTTGATTATATCTTAGCTACGACATTTTGTTATGTTACTTATGATTCACATATTTTTTTATTAGAAGTGAAGCTTTGCTTTTGTCTAATTATGTGCTGACTATTGTTTTTTGTATGTTGTTTTATTGATGTAGGTAGTGTACATGCTGTGTTGGTTAAGATGTTGCACGAGCTCGTCGCACTATTTATTTTGTAAAGGTAGACTCTAAGTTATGTTTTTTTATGTATTGCTAAACCATCGCAACTGGTTAAAGATGGTTTAGTATTTTCAAATGAGTAATTTATGATTAAATTGTAAATATTTATCGAAAATAAATCATTATCTCATTATCTCATATTATTTAAATTTCTATCATTTAGTTTTCAGTGTAACAGGTTAAAAAATATTGTGTGAAACTCGATGTATTTATTATTTTTATCCTTTCCCAAATATCGATTTGCAACCCCATCAAAAAACACTGCTGGCCATCTTGCTGACTTAGGTAGACTCCTTGTTCTACATCACGAAAAAACTAGGGTTGATTCTTATAAATTGCAAATTTTCCATAACTCAGCCAAAAAAGGCTGTTAACTGTGGAACAGCAGTTTTGAAACAGTCGATACAAACTTTGCATAAGCACTTACTCCCACTACCTGACTACGTTTTACCGAATAATCCTGTAATGTTTAAATAAGTACAATCTCTACAATAAGTTGGTTCAAAGTCTCAAATCAAGGTAATTGTTGTGATCATAACAATATTGATAGTTGTTTATAACGTAATCTGTAAACTTTGCACGTCCCTTTTCAAACCTGATGAAGTATTGACGACAAGTTCAATAGACGTAGTATCATTTATTGAAAAATATTCATTTTTTATTTAAGGTGTAATACAAGTTGTCTCAAAATGACGCATCGGTTATTATTTTAATATTTCAGTTATTTATAATGTACTAAAGAATTTAGAGCCCAGTTTTTGTTCTTGCGAAGTTTATTTATGCTTCTTAAGTCATCTTGCACTTTAAAGTCAGTATCTGTAAAATTATGCAATGAGGCACTAAGAAGACAAATTTAAATGTAAATATGAATAATATAACCAAAAGAGTTTACGAGTTATACGTTTTAAAGTAATGCACAATTTTGACACAACTGATGAAGCAATAAACGTTAAAATCTACGCTGAAAATAGATGATTTCCAACGTATAAAAGATATCAAGAAATTATTTCTTGTAACTAAAGTATCTAACAATATTTTTCAAGGTTACATATTTTAGTCCAAACAAATATTTATTTACATTTATTAATCTATATTTAAAACTTATCATGGTAGTGATCTCCTAACAACGTTGGCTGAGTTAAACTGGTGTTTAATTCGTTAACCTTAATTTACTGTACGTGTTTTGCTATGCAATCAAACAGCATGCGAATGTTCAGTTTACATGAACAACCCTCGCAAACAAGGCCTGTACCGGACTAACAGACAAGACAAACAGACCGGCCCCTAGTTGATTACTCTCTTGTCAGACCATCTGACGTCTGGCGGCACATGCGGTGACATCACCCGTGCTCATATAGCTCGTGAACGTTACAGTTTCTCTGTTTACTTTTGTACAACGTTACAGGATTGGTAATACGTGTTCCTTTTGTAAAATTGTACAATTGAAAAATTTCAAATTACTGACCAAATTGCAAATTAAATACACGGTAATGCCCCTAATGTCATGTATAAGTTACGCGGTTAGCCTCTTAGTGTCTGGGGTTCGAATCTTGGCTATGGTTGACATTTGTGCTCAATACAATTGATAGTTATATGTTTTATTGCTCAACGTCAGAGGTGGGGCATAAATAAAATCTTTTTCTACTTCATACAAGGGAGATAAACGGACTTCTCTGAAATTCTGTGCAGCAAAATCTCAACCCCATAGGTAATTACACTTTCGAGATGTCCTGCAGACATATAGACGGACTAATAGTTATAGAAAATACACTTTTCCTCCGACAGAATAAAATTGTGCCAGCCTACTATATTTTAGGTCTCATTGACACTAAGGCCAACCCCACGGTTAGATTCTCAAATCACCCTCGTAGACCCTGAAGAAATTAAGGTTCGTTTTATGTCAACAGATAAAATATTTCTCAATATTTTTGCATGGTACACTCACGTTTTTGTTAGTTAAATTATGTTATTTGGTTCACAAAAAAATGGCGATGTATGAGCTCAAAAATGGTGATGTAGTTAGTCTACATTTTTGAGTTTAACACAAGGTAAACTCTCAAAGCGATGAAGATTTTTACCCAGTTTATTAGTTGAGTTGTTTTCCTGACTCCCCCTTGTTTATTCACACTATTAAATTAGCCTTTCTTAAAGCGAATCCATGTCTTTAAAAGAAATTAACGTACAAGATTTCATAAACACAATTTTTGGCAATTATTAAGCAATACAATCCTGGTGGCACAAAATATACAACATAGAGAAGGCTCTCCTCTCTGTGCTTTAAATCACATACGAGTACTATGCTTTAGAGATATCAAGCTGCCTCCTCTCACATACTAGACGCATTAGAGGTTTCAGGCTGTCTCTTCTCAAATACTAGGCGCAGTGGACGTATGAAACTACCTCCGCTTACATACTGGGCGCAGTGGAGGTATAAAACAATCTCCACATGCAAACTCTGCGCAGTGGAACTATTATTACCGCCTCCTCTCACATACTGACTTTCCTTAAGGCACAACAAATATGCCACACAAAAAAAGAGACCACATTTCGAGTAATTTATTTACCAAACTGCACAGTATTGTTTATTTAGGTGTATTTTGTACAAGCTTTTCATGGTATTAAAAATGCATTAATGGTTTTAACTCGCATTTCTACTATCTCTACTAAAATTCAATAGTAATAAGGTCCTTGCAATATGCATTAAAATACTTATCAAGGAATGTTTGCTAAACATTTAGTATAAAAAACATGTTTATGCCATCTCATAATAACAACGGATGTTTAAGTTCAGTAAAGTTTAGATCATAATTTGTAAATTTTATGTTATTTTTTTCCGAATTATGAAATAACTAGGAGTTCTTTTATTGTTTTATTGTTTAAAAATCTTTCACGGACTGCAAAAAGTATTAAGGATAAACTAACCGAATTTTCCATCCATTTTCGTGATTATTATTTAGCAACATAATTAAAAATTCATTTTGAACTATACATTTTGCTTTGCCAATCGTTTTAAAACCTAATTCCCACTAAACCACGAATACAGATTTCAGAATTATACTGTACTTTATTTTCATGTAGAATAACACGTCTATCTAAAATAATCATACACAGGCACAGCGATACAAGTTTCTCTTCGATAGGGTTAAATATACAAGCGTCTCCAGTTCACTGGTATCATTTAAATAATTCATAAATGTATTTTATAAATAAAAGCGTCATTTTAAAACAGAATGTTTCTGACTAATCATATATAGATACAACGATACATGTTTCTCGGTGTTGGGGAGACACATACAAGCGTCTCCAATTTACTGGTCTCATTTTTAATTCTAAACTGTATTTTACAAATAAATGCTTCCTTATAAAAAAAAGCAACGTTTCTGTCGTTAAACTTTGAAAACCCACGCTCTTTGAGGTTCTATATTTTACGGCGAATGATTACACAAAATGAATATATCAAAGCGGTTAGTTTAGCTCGGTGACGACGTGCAACCACTGGAGCGAGGAATATAGTATATCGTTGAATTGCGCTTGCCTGACATTTTCGAAAGGCAAATAGATGGCTTTTATTATTTTATTAGGTTGAAATTGTGAATGTATTTCGTATTTTCCTTACTGGATAATCTCAAATGTAAATGGTCACTTATAAGGAAACCGAACAGACAAGAATTAAACCCGAAATAAGCATTAGTATGACATTTGTGGTAATAAGTAAACTAATTTAGCCTTATGCCATTTCATTTAAAAACATTCTCAATGGTTTAGAGTTTTGCATTGTTAATAATTACTAGAATAGTTAGCACCAAATTACGCTTATGAAATTTGAGGCAGGGTTGCCACATCGCTTCTAACTATCAGCTGTTCCCTGATGTTGGTTAGGAACAGTAAGTTGTAATACACTTAAAACTGGCAACAGTATTGGGCACGAGGTGTAGACGGTATATAAAAAGCTTACATAATATTTTCTGAGAATGTAATTCCCTTTACGCTGCTATACAAGGTATCAAAAATGTTACGGGACGATTCAATATTTTGTGATTGATTTAACTAGAACAAAAAATACCTAATTACACACACATCCAATGACCCGCTACTTCTTCAGAAGTGTTGGCCACAAGGATAAGAAAAAGGTTTTAATGTAAGTTCACATGTACATAATTTGGTATCTACATGTAACATCGTAACATCAAATTAAAAGTCTTTATGTGTTTCTCTACAGACAATGCCTCAAACCTGACAAAACAGACAACCCAGTCGGAAAAAAACAGCAGTTCAAAGATGGCTTTAATTTACAATTATTAGGTAAACGTAACGTAGGTCATGGTAGTTTGATTAATTTATTCACCGGCAAACGTAAGGCAAGTGATGTTTACTGAATGCTATTTCGAGAGCATAATATAGGGATACAATGACTATGATTCAAGTATCAGCAGTGTATTACATTGTTGAAATAAAAGTTCAATTATCTTAATCTTTGGATGTTTTCTATTTCCTACTGGGTTGTCCGTTTGAGGTCAGGTTTGCCAACCTATGCTTACAGTTCAAAATTTTCTTTTGAATGCCTGTGGGACATACCTCTGAGGAGGTAGTCAGTCCCTGGATAGGGGTAAAATTAGATTTTATGTTCAGTAAGTCTGTACCAATATTTGTAACTCTATCTTAAATCGCTTTAAAAATATTTAACCGTCCCGTTACATTTTGGTAACCTTGGTAGCCACATAAAAACAAAGCTAACGTTTAAGTACTTCATTTCGTTATTAATAGAGTAGTGGTTTTCTCAATTCTAAAGTATTACAGTGAATTAACCGTAGACGTTACTATTGTTGGAAATTAATTAATAAACATAATGTTTTATAAAACGCTCATTATGAAGAAACTTCAGAAAGTCTTCCCTAGACTGTAATAAGTTTGAAGGTGTTAGTTTTATAGATATAATAGACAAAAGTTTTCAGGTAATAGGTAAGGGAGTAAATAGTTTAGAGTTTAGTACTATTCATGCCGAACAAGGCTGAAGATAACTTCTCTAAAACCGTGTTGATCCTTTCTCAAGATAATAGTTAAGTTAAGGACGATATAAATCTGCTACATGGAGTGTTAAAGTTTCTTAAACAAACGAAGTATGTATTTGTAGACTTTGGTCTATAAGTTCTTAGTGTTTATCACAGTAGCGATATTGGATGTTATATTTACCTTAATTCAAGTAAACGAAATAGTTTCCAAAAGTTCTATGCGCTTGCATTCGAAAATTACCATTTCAATACCTTATTATTATTTCTGAATAAACTTTTAAATATTTACACATATATTAAAACATGTTTTTATGTTGTTTTTATTTGTAACTAATGAAAAGTGTATTTATTTATGCGCTTTTTATCTGTTATTAAGAAAAATATTAGAAGAAAGATGAAACTACCTGCTTAGTTAATTTACTAATCACTGTATACTGTAATATCATACGCAAACTATATAATGCATTTTACATTACTATTATCACAAAAATATAGTATGTGATTTACTATATTATTTATTTTAACATTATTTAATAGTAATAATAATTTCATCCACATTACTTATTATTATTTTATTATCAAGTTAGAAATAACATAATACGTGTTATTTTTGTTGGTGGAGAGATAGATACTATACCTAGAAATATTTCGATCGCGCGATTCAGTTCACTGTTTGTAGAATTAATTGCGTTTGATAGCAAATACAATACGAACTGCGGTTGTAGTGATTTAGAGAACTTGATAGCTATTACACATTGTAAAATATTACAGATTATTCAGCAGCGTTAAATACTGAATAATCAGCTTCATTATTAATAGTTTATCCTAGACTGATGAAAAGTGAACTGTATCAGTAGGATTTACATCGCAACTTTTTACCCACCAAGTTGAATTCAGTATTAGTCTTTCAGATTGATCAAACTGAAGTATAATTTTATTTGAGTTTGAAATATCAGGTCATAACATTTTGTACATTAAAATAGCTCTTTTCATATTTTTAGGCTGTTTAATGTTTCAATTATAAAATCTGATTTACAAAAACACAACTAAAATTTATATACTTATGCATGCTGTATACCAAATATTATGTTACATAACATATTATTCACCAACAATACAGTTTTATATTCAAATTGTTTTTAACATATTGTAATTGAATTTTTACTTCATTATTTACATATTATAAATGCAAACGATATCTGTATTTCATTTTTGCACTTATAATTTAGAATGTACACATTGTATAGTCAATATAGGACCGTGATGCCAATGAGATTATTTTATAGTTAACTTGAGCTGAGTATATTATAGTAGACAACGTAATTATAATTTTATTTTTATTTTAGAATGAAACATCTTGTTCTAATTTTGTATTAAGTAATGACGAGTTTGTATCTATTTATGTAAAGACAAACAAACGAAAGGTTTTGATTGAAAATTTTGTCAATGTTATTTTTTTCTTTACTGGCTCCGTATTAAAAAAAGTGTTATCTGTAAAGCGATGTGATTTTCTGATGGTTTTCCATTCTCCATACTTAATTTATAATAAGCGGAGGGTTATAATTTTCTTAACAGTTATCTATATTAATGCAACCGATATTTATTTGGGTTTGTTATAACTATTACTACATCAACATCAGTACAAAATCTTGGCTTAGTAAATTACACTTTTACACTTAAAAGCAGTGATGTAATTATTTATTAAGGATTCCATGACAGGTGAGAGAACTGGTACAAGCTTGCAGCAACTTTTGAAAATATATGATCCATTTGTCTATAAAAAGTCCGTACACTGAATGTAATTTTGTTTTAGAAGATTCCCTCTTAGCTATGCTGGCTGCCTTTGAAATTGTCTGTGGTTTTGCTTATAATAACTTACTTAAACATGTGATCATCCAATATTATACACAAGTAGCTCTTAAATACTTAGGATGTTCAAGATTTAACTTCTTATAATTATTAAAAATAATAATGCACTTTTGAACTTTTTCCGAACCATATGTATTTATAACATGTTAATACTTTTCGAAGTGGATACGAAAATCACAACCATCTATCATGGAACTTTTGGAAATTAAGATAACACATTAACACACACACACACACACACACACACACACACACACACACACACACACACACACACACACACACACACACACACACAGAGAGAGAGAGAATTTGTTTTTTATATTATTGTACATATAGATAGATATCTTATGTGAATACATCATTTTGCCCAAGAACACTGATCTCGTATATTTGACGATATTAGGCACGAGATAACGTATATTTGCCTTTCCATCACTCTCTTCTCAAATAGGATTACATAAGTCCTGCCTACCATTCCCTATCTAGGAAAGTTTGGTCATTTTAAGAAATTATTTTCTGTTTATATACTTACTCTTACTTACTCTTACTCCCAGGGCCATTTATATCGGAGGTGATATTTAGCCGCACCAACAAAGCTCCTCCATCTTGAACGGTCCTCCGCATCTTCCTCTGAAGCGCCCACCTTCTCCATATCAGCCTTCACCTGGTTCCACCATCTCACTTTCGGTCTCCCACGGGGTCGTCTTCCTTCTGGGTTACCGTACATTACCCTCCTCAGTTTGCATTTCTCTTCTCTTCTCAAAACATGGCCTGCCCAACGGAGTGTTCTGCACTTTATTTCTCCTATTACATCCGTACTATTGTAGAGCTCACTGATTTCTCTATTATGTTTTCTTCTCCATACCCCTTGTTCATATGATGGCCCATAAATTTTACGTAAAATTCTATTCTCGAAAAACTAGAAGCTTTTTCTAATCCTTCTTATTTAGCCTCCACGTTTCGGATCCGTACAAAAGCACTGGACATATAATTGTTTTGTATATTCTAGTTTTAGTTTTGTGAGAGAGAGATTTGGTTGAAAGTATCCTATTGCATGCATATGCACATCTATTTGCTGAGTTGATCCTATTTTGTATCTCTGGTTCATCTGTGTTTTTATTTGATATTGTGACCCCAAGGTATCTTCCGAAGGTATCTTCGCCTTGATGTGGCGGGTGGGCTTGCGTGCTCCAACGACCTCAAGAGCTATAGCGGCGGTAGCGTAGCTACTGGTAGGGCCTCCCTTGCCGGACAGGTCTTCGTGAGGTAGGAGCCAGACTAAGAGAGATACCCTGGTCCTCCAGGTTGGAGGTTGAGCGTTGGGCTGACGACCCGCCTCATAAAAAAATTATTGTTACGAATCACCAACAAAGAGTAGAAACTGGACGGAATAAACGGATAAAGACCCGGCTTTGCTTTAAACAATTACGATTTGGTACATGGAATGTAAGAACACTGGCAGCACCAGGGGCGAGTGACATACTAGCAGAAGAATTGCACAAGTATAACATGGATGTTGTGGCACTTCAGGAGACCCGATGGCCCCTGGCAGGGAGAATTAACACCAAAGATTATTTAATTTATTATAGTGGCTGTGAAGATGACAGATACCACGGTGGTGTGGGTGTTGCTGTAAACAAGAGAATTTCGGAGGCTGTGATACATTATGAAGCAATTAATAATAGGTTGTGCAATATTAGGTTAAGGGGAAAATTTAGTAACATATCTCTAGTCAGCTTTTACGCGCCAACTGAAGATGCAGAAGAGGAAGAAAAAGATAACTTCTATGGTCTTCTGGACGAACTGGTGGGTAGGTTACCAAGTTTCGATATGAAGATTATTTTAGGGGACGCAAATGCCAAAGTAGGAAGAGAAGAAGTCTGGAGACCTGCTATTGGAAAAGAGAGCCTGCACCAAGAACCAAACGACAATGGAACCAGACTGGCAAGTTTTGCAATTGCAAATGAATATAAAATAGTTAGCACGATGTTCCCAAGAAAAGATATACACAAATATACATGGACATCACCTGGTGGAACAACAAAAAACCAAATTGACCACGTGATCACAGACCAAAGGCACAAAAGTAGTATAACTGATGTTCGAAGCATCAGGGGAGCGGAATGTGGAACTGACCACTCATTAGTTTTAGTCAAAGTGTGTCAGCGAATAGCAATCCAGAGAAGAAAGGAAGTAAGGCAAGAAAGAAGAATAGAAGTGGGTAGACTTGAGCTTAAGAATATTGCTGATGAATTCAAACTGAAACTGGAGAATAGATTTAAGGCCCTGGAAGACATGGAGAACAATGAAACGGTAGATGCCAAATGGTCTAATTTTAAGGAAGTAGTTCTGAACACAGCAGAAGAGGTATGTGGTAGTAGAAAGAAGAGAAACAAAAAACCATGGTTTGATCAGGAATGCGAGCAAGCTCTGAAAGACCGAGTTAAAAGGAAAATAACGTGGATGAATAGTAACAGGGTAGAGGATAGAGAAAGCTATAATGAAGCAAATAGGGAGGCAAACAAGTTGCTGAGGCGGAAAAAAAGACTGTATCTGAATAGATTGCTTGACAAGGCTGAAGAAGATAATACAGCAAATAACGCAAAGGACTTCTACAGGAAAATAAGATTCTTCAAAAGAGGTTTTATCCCATACCCATATGGGGTAAAAAACAGAAATGGAGAGTTGGTGACAGAAAGTACAAAAGTTATAGAAAGATGAAGAGAGTACTTTTGCGAGCTACTAAATGTAGAGAACCAAACTAGGGACGAAGAGCAAGTTGGTGAATACTATCATGTTCAACCAAATATAGAACCACCAACCATAGAAGAAGTAAAGGATGCAGTCAAAGCGCTAAAGACCAACAAAGCTCCTGGGAAGGATGAAATAACAGCAGAATTCTTGAAGAAAGGAGGAGAAATAATAGTGGAAAATCTATGGAAACTAATACTTCGTATTTGGGAGAAAGAAGAAATGCCAGCTGAATGGCAAGAAGCAATAATAATACCTATACACAAGAAGGGTGAAAAAGAAGAGTGTGGTAACTACAGAGGCATCTCACTACTCAGCATCCCATATAAAGTTTTATCCAAAATTGTTTTAAACCGACTTGAACATTATACAAATGAAATAATCAGGGAAGAAACAGGCAGGGTTCATAAAGGGCAGATCAACCACAAATCAGATTTTCATTTTCAAAGAAATATTAGCTAAATACTGGGAATATAATAAAGAATTTTTTGTCATATTTATTGACTTTCAAAAAGCATACGATAGCATAATCAGAAAGGAGTTGTGGACACAACTAGATAAATTTGGCATCCCGAGAAAATTAATAAACTTAGTTAAGATTAGTGTCACAGAGTCAAGAGGCTCAGTAAGAATTAATGGTCGGGACTGTGTACCTTTTGGGATAAACTCAGGAGTCAGGCAAGGAGATGGTCTTTCTCCAATCTTATTTTAATATTGCCATGGAAGAAGCACTTCAGAGTGTAG
The DNA here is from genome assembly GCF_021130785.1 of Homalodisca vitripennis. Classification (NCBI taxonomy): domain Eukaryota; kingdom Metazoa; phylum Arthropoda; class Insecta; order Hemiptera; family Cicadellidae; genus Homalodisca; species Homalodisca vitripennis. Next base: position 145,869 of record NW_025777262.1, read on the forward strand.
CAGAGAGGGATTTTAGGGGTGGAAGTTGGAGCTAAACTAAACATCCCTGGCTTTTGCAGATGATGTTGTCATATTTGCAGAAAATGTAGATGATTTGAGGTCACTAACTGGACTATTTTATGAGTGAGGCAGAGAAAGTGGGGTTGAAGACGAATGATGCAAAAACTAAATATATGCACTTTTAGAAGGAATCAAAATCAAAGAGGAGGACCCCTACAAATTGATGGGCATGTTTTCGAACAAGTGGAGAACTTTAAGTACCTTGGGGTCACAAATTTCTGTTTATATGCAGACTTTAATTATTTCTTCTAAGCAATATCACAAATTTTACATGCGTAAATTATATAAAAATTTATATTTTATATAAGTAGATGTGAATATGATTATTTTCATATTGTTTTTACTGCCAAATAAATTCTTATTGACTGTGATAGTTTGTGTTTATTTATCATATAATGCCACCTTTGGTTGTTCAATAATTAATCTGTTTAAATTATATTACATATTATTGAATTGTTGTAGCACGTAAATAAACTATAGTCGATTGGTATTCTTTCAATGTCAGTTATTATTTATACTGCTTTCTATGTTTCTTTTTTACTTCGCTTTACAGTTACTGCATCACGGGCTGTTTGTCTTACTTATATTTGGAGTTTATTGCGTTATTCTGTTATAAATAGTGCCAATACTAATGTTTATATTTTAGTTGAATGAAGACAATATTGTTTTTTAGGCTTAACTTGTAAATGGGTACCGCTAAAATAAAAAAAGGATATAAAAATAAATTATTAGATGTAAAAGACTTATAATACCTACGTATAATTACAAATGATTCACGTGGATATTGTAATTCTGCGCGTGATTGCATGCTAATTTCAGATTTACTTGGGATGGAGAAAGTCAGCAGTATGCTGAGTTTTCCATTTAAATTGGGAAACAAGAGTTAACAAGAAAGACTGAGCTAACTTCTAAAGTTTACTTGTTCTCTCTAAACTTTGCGTCGTTTAATTATGCAAACTGTCTTCGATGAACATTTACGGTTTTAGAGTTTTATTTCTTTAAAGGGAATCCGTAACTATAGCGGTGACTGCAAAATAACACGTTCTTATTTCATTTTTATACATTTTAATGCGGGAAAGAATTGAAAATTATAGTGATTCATAGCCTCACCCACCTCTTTATTGTTTATGATCACTGTATAGTCTCCCTGTACACCGCATGACCAAGTACAAAGAGAAGCCAAGCTAATTAGAATCCAAGCTTTAGAACCATCTTCATGTAGCAGTGAAGGGGACAGATGACCAACGCCTGAGACAGCGGCTCGGCAAACTGGCTATAACAAGTTCTAGAGGCAAATATTTTAACAAAAAAACAAAATGGCGGCCAGTGGGTGAAGGGTATGTTTTTAACCTATATCTACATAACGGTTTTTGTTTGAAATCATGAGTACTATCAATGCCAATGGCGCCATGTAGCGGGTACAATGGTTATCGCAAGATAACTATATCAAGCAGCTTGGGGCAAGGCTGCTGCTTGGATGGTTGACCGCTGAGCGATCCTGTCCTTGCAAGCAGATGTGCCGAGGGCACAACAGTTAGTTAGCAGGTGGTCAGATAGGCATAGTTGTCTTGCATGATAGAGGGCGCTACTGACGCCGGTTATCAAAGGTCGGGGGAAGTCGCTCAAAAGACGAGCGCAGTTGTTCCGGTGGCTCCGTGGCTGTATGGGTGAGATCCTTCCAATAATTCTTAGGACTTAATTTGGTTAATTGTAGGGGAATTATACTATGGTGCTTTTTTTTACAGAAGATGCTATTACCATTTATAAATGTGGTGCACCTTAGTTGCTGTCTGAATAGGATCACGTTAGTTTTAAACCGGGGGGATTAGATTGAATTAAATTATATTTTCTAAACTAAAAAATCTGTCAAAGCTGGCTGTCTCTGCACCTTGAGGGGTGTCCACCTCGACCTCGGGCTCCTAAAGCTTAAATTAGTTGGTGAATTGCAAATTGGCGCGGTTCAAATTATTTATTACCCGAGACACGAATAATTTTTCGTTCACGCACGTGCTTAGAAACGTTGCAGATGGTAGCAGAGCGATAACCTCAAGGTGTGGATCAGTCTGTGATAGATTTTTGTTTTAAAATTAAATAAAGTAAATTAATATTATTTTTCACTGTCATTTAATTCATTGTAATGTTCTAAATTCACTAGTATAGGATGGCAAGCCTCGTGGGTTCATGCAGGAGGAAACGGGTTCAATCGGCAGACCTGATCGGGCATGAAATTAGTGATTAGCCTGTTAGTTATCATGAATTAGAAAGTAATTTGGTCTGTGCGTTTGTACGTCTTTCCGGTATCCTTAGCGTTTAACAAAAGATTGAATTGGCCGATTTGGGTATTTATAGTGTAAAGTTCATTAAATAAAGGGTGTTCATTAACAACTAAAACAAAGAAATGGGATCATAGCATGTTGCATAGTATTCGAATTGTACCTGGATTATTGAATCGAATAAGTTGGAAAATTCATTAATTTATAAGTCTAAATTGGAGCATGTTAGTTTTATGTTAGATGGAAAATATGTAATATTATTAAACGGGAGACAGAAATTGTTTAGGAAGGGAAAACATTACCATGAAGGAAAATTAGCATGTCATACTTGATTTCAACATAAATAATTGTTATTTTAAAATTCTGTTAAATAAGATATTATTAAGATATTAATTAGAAGGATTTTATACAGAATTTGTTTATTTTGAATATTAGTTAAGAGGTACAATAGTACAATATTCTCACTTTATATTTTCATTACTTGAGAGGTCCACCTAATATTTATTGTTCGCAGTCAAACTTAAAGTCTTAAATAATAACTTATTAACCCCTAGGGTAAAGGTAATTATAAAAGGAACATTTTTACTTGATTTCAGTAATTAATTAAGTACTCTTAAATTAAAGACTTATTGTTTGGAAATGTAGTGTTATTGGAGGGTGTTGGTTAAAAAGTCAATTCATTAAAATTCTAACTTACATTATTGCTCATACCATACAGAAATTGTTTTAATACATTGTATATATTGTATTAAATTTTAGAATATATATCTTAGAATTATATTGGTGAGTAATAACATGAATTTTCCTCTTCTAAATTAAATTTCATGTGTTACAAATAGGTACATGGAACTACTGCAGTGTTTAATACATAGGGTGTAATTAAGGTTCACATATAAATACGTGTGTAAGGAATAAATAAATAACGAAACTATCAACCGAGGAAAAGGGCTGTGACCTCAAACCTTATCACTAGAGCTCAGCTGATTGACTGATAACACAGTCCCTTGGTTAGTGATAGTGAACTAGGGTATTCATTCACAAAATGCAACATATTATATTAGATGCTTAGCATACACGTGTTAACAATTGTTGTAAGAAATTCATAAATAGTAAAAATCACCAGTTTTAATTTAATAGTAATTAATAGTAACTTGATCAATAACCTGAACTTAATTAATAATTAATATTAAGTTCTGAAATAGCATTAATAAATACCATAAGAAAGTTTTTATAGTTGTGTAATTTTTATTGCGTTTGATTGAAGTGAGTATCATATGACCCGGATAAGAGGTTTCGCTTAAATAAATAAAGGTCCTCTATAAAACAATTTTTGAACAAACAATTCTAGGTGTCCATAAATCTTACTGTACATACTGGATTTTTATTGTAATAGTTGGCACCAGTTATAAACTACGTATAATTAAATCTTACACTAATTTTCAAACTTTACCTTGAATACCATACTATATTATATAAAAGAATAATGAATGTGCTTTTACTTGGCGACTCTCACTTAAAACGGCTTATGAATTTCCCACATTCCTTAGAAATTAATATTTGTCCTATTATTACCATGGGAGGTTTTACAGTTTTCTAATCTTAAAAAAACATTAAGATAAAACAAACAATAATTCCGAATAATCAAGTTATTTTAGTTTCAATATGCACAAACGATATTCTGCAAAACAAAGCTATGCAACAGTTAAGAGATCAATACCGATCGCTTATCAGGCTAATAAGAATTAAATATAGTCCGTCTAAAATCCTCTTAATGAAAGTGCCTTTATCCCCTAGAATTAAATCTGGTAGTTTGCACCTGAACGCAGTTTCAACTCATACTTGTCCACATTCAAAAGTCATGAAATACGATTAGTCAACATTAATCCTGTGGTAACTCAGGGCTATACTAGGGGGACAGGCAACCTAAAATATTTTTAATTGCAATATTTTAATGGGAAACCAGATTTATTACATTTGAATGGGCAGGGATACGCGGTTCTTTTTCAAATAATTAGGGAGGCCTTAGAGAGTTAAACAAATGTCACATACAACTTTGCCCGGTAGAATCGTCCTGTATTGAGCTCAGGGGTAGGCCATCCGCAACTATCGTATTATTGTTATTGTTATTTGATCTATAGTATTACTTGTTTTGGGAATCTGTGTGCTTTGGTATTAATATGTCGTCTGACGAAGATATCCAAATTTCGGATGAAAGTCTGAATTGGATTTACAAACTTGATAGGGATCAACTCAAGATACAGTGTGATAAATTCAAATTAGCTAGTGGGACGGTCCGGCAGATGAGGGCTGCGCTATCGGATTTTGTAAAATCACAAAAGAAAATTGATTCGGAGTGGGTTCCGTCTAGTAGCCGAATCAATGACGGTATGGGACTTAACTTAATATCTGGAAACAATTTCGAAGAGGAACGGTCTGATGTTACCAAAGTAAATGTGGACGTAAACGAACGGGAAACCCCAGGTAGTATTAAAAATAACGGTCTTACAGAAAATCAAAATGATGATAAGGAATCGAATCAACAGAAACCCTCGGTTAACGGTATTGCAGTGCCAACAACATCATCCAACGCCGCGTTAGGAGACCCAATGTCTTTGATTCTTCAGCTGCAACAATCAACAATGGAAGTTATAAAGCAGACAGCTGACAGTTTTTAATAGGAACCTAGCTACGGCATTAAATCCTCCACCGTATAGTCAGGATGGTTCAAGTTCAGTTTTGAGGGATGTTGTTGCCGCCTTACCTTATAATTCCGGTGGAGATCCGGAAAAATTGATTCCAATGCTATTTAAAGTATATCACTGCTCGCCAACGTCTGCTCATTTGGGGATTTCAAAAACATGGTCTAGAGTATCCAAGTATTTTCATGGGGATCAGCTGCGTCAGCGTATAACGGATATGGTGAAATCTTGCGTGGAATGTCAGCGTTGTAAACAGGCTCAAAACACGCGTGTGGGTCATCTTGCGTCCGAAGTCTACTCTGTACCTTTTGAACGTATATTTATCGATTTCATAGGACCACTCCCACGTTCAAAAAGAGGGAACAAATGGCTTTTAACGGTGGTAGATGGCTTTTCCAAATATTGTATAATGCTTCCCGCAAGAAAACTGTACTGCTAAGACAGCCGTCAGCTTAATGGAAAAGGGAGTTTTCACGTACTTTGGATTCCCAAAATCGATTGTTTCCGATCATGGTAGTTGTTTTAGGTCAGAAATGTTCCAGGGCATGTGCCGATCACTCGGGATACAGCACGTACGAACAACGGTTTATTATCCGCAGCCATCACATGCCGAGAGAGTTAACAAAAAATATTAAGGTAGCTCTCCGGGTTTTTCATCAAAAGTACCATTCAGAATGGGACCGTAATTTACATTTATTTCAAATCGCGTTTAACTCTGCTGAACATGCTAGCACTGGATTTTCACCTGCCAAACTGTTTTTGGGATACAGCATTAGAAATCACTTGGAGAATATTTGGAATTTAGATGATTTGTTGCAGTTAGATAATAATCAAACTAACATCGAGGCGCGTTGGGCCCAGGCTTTTGAAAACCTTAAAATTGCTCATCAAAAGATAGCCTCAAGGTACAATATCAACAGGAAACCTGCTGCCTTCAAGGTTGGTGACACGGTAATGTACCGGTTGATCAATATTAGTCAGGCAGCGAAGAACATATCGGCTCTAAACTAAACCCGTTGTGGTCCCGGCCCTTATTAATTTACACGTTTCACGTCTCCGGTGACAGTTTTCCCTAAGCGACCCTAAAAGTAAGAACTTCGTGAGAAATGCCCATATCTCGCAATTAAAGCCATTTTCAGGTAAAAATTTAAATATAAATCAGAAAGTTAATATTATAAAATAACCAGTTAGCTTGAGAGGCGGGGGATGTCCCCTCAAGGTGCCAAAGAGAGACTTTGTGATACTATATTTAAGAATACATTTTACATTTGAAAATATACATCTACTACAGATCGTCCTCAATGCGGGAGGCTTTTTTTGACGCAGTTGTCACTAAGATCTGGGTTTGCGAAGCCTTGATCACTTCTGCGTTTTGAGGCTGACTGCGTTGAGAGATGGTTGGAAACACACACACACACATATACGAGGGAGGGTTATCCTAATCTGGCAATCCTTTTTTTATGTGGAAGAAAAGAGCATATGCTACCAAGTAATTTTTTGTTTTAATTATTTACATTTCAGACAGATGGTTGGACGAGGAGATCCCTAGCGCACCCTCAAAACACTGACATTCATTACACAAACAAATATTCACACTAAATATTAGTTCAGAGTCGAATTTTACTACGGAAGTGATAGGAAAGTAGAATGTTGTGATTATGAAATACTGTCTTGTATTATTTCATATAGAAAATAATAAATAAAATGAGAGTTGTATACAAATATGATAGATCAATAATGAAAGAGTGTTAGGTGGGTGAGTTGTCATAGAGCATCGCCAATAAGGTCGGACATGTGCCGTTCGAACCGAGTCAGATTTTACACAAACTCTAACGTAAGGAGTTTGCAAAATGGAGCGGAAAATGGGAAAACCTTTTCTACAGTACTTGGGAAATTGTAAACGTGAATGTTAACATTCACTTCGTTAGTGTAAGTAGGTTAATTTTAATTAGTTTGGTTTTGGTGTAGGGTCTTTTAATTTATCCTCATTTCTAAGCAGGCACGTCTTTAGGGAATGGAGTTCGTTTCCCTCACCATCAATATTTTTGTGACTGGGAATTGTTTTTACGATGACCGCTTGGGGGAGAGGGAGGGCGCTCCCTTTCCCTCCTACGAGTATAGGTTTGTAACCATAGTTCAAATTCATTTATGCTGAATCGCGGTAGGAAGTAGGCTCTTATTAACTAGACGCGGTGCGGGGACTTTGTTTGTTCAGTTGGACCGGCAATCAGCTGATCGGTCCAGTGACGTATCGGGTTGATGCGTTCCTCCCGGCTCGCTGGAGGATTCAGTTCCAGTCTTGAAGCCACGACGACAAGGTCCTGTTGAGAATCGCAGCTCTTTCCTCTAACCCTATAGTTGTGGGATTTAGAGTAATTCCATTTTTTTATCGCGTGTAAATTTAATTCAAGTTTTTTAATTTTTCTTCAGTGCGTATTAAATCCCTATCAGCCTCCGTAATCTTCAAAGTAGTAAGTCCCGTACCAGCGTTTAGTTAATATCTTTGATTTTTTTATACTGTTTGTAATTAAAATTTCTAAAGTTTTCCCATCTTTCAGAGTCTGAGAATTAATTACATTTTTTGAAGTATTGTGAATTAAATTTTGGTCATAAAGTTAATATCAAGTTTTGTGTTATATTGATTTTGAGTATTTTGAGAAGAGAACTTTTATTTTATTTTGTTAATTTAAACCATTTTTTGAGAAGTATAAATTTTTAGTTTCATTTTAATTTTAATTCATTTTTAATCAGACTCTTAATTAGATTTGTTCGATTGTGTGAAGTTTTTTGAAGAAAATCGAATCAAAAGTTTGTAAACTTTGTTAATTTTTTTGGTAAACTTGAATTCGGAATAAACCAAGTATTTCCGAAAAGTTGTTTAATTTATAAAGTATTAGCTCCATATAAATTTTAAAATATGTGCTATAAAAACGGTACAGGTTAGTGGCACCCACTGATCGTGTGACCAGTCAGAGTCTCATTTGGAACAGTAAAAAAAAAAGAAAATATGAAACAACATAATTACTCACAAACTGCCAACCTTTTAAAATCCTACCTTTTCCTATTTGAGATAGAGTGACATCTTCCAGCTGATAAGTTAGAACCAGAGTAAATATTATAAATACAGTCAACATTGATCTAATTATTAAGATATTTATTGACTTGAATATAAGGGATAGGATAATAATCATCTCGAGGAGTAGGAGGAGTTGAAATGAGCTCAATAAGTAGCCGTCCACATCATGAGGGTTAGGAGGATATGCAGAATAAAAAAAAAAAAAAAATCTACACCTATTTTTTTCAATGTTGAAGGGTTAAAGATTACCTTCCTCCTTATTTCAATCCTTTTCGATGTTTTCATTTACATAACACAAAACTCACACGAGGTTCCAAAGGGACAAACCAATGACTGATTGTCTATACGGTGGTAGGGTGCAAAGGGGGGAAACAGATTTTGCATAAAGGCAGGGATGCATGTATGCCTTGTTCCAAGGTTATCGA